>NW_015175424.1:197083-203688 GCF_001447785.1 Gekko japonicus
TCTTACAAATAGTCCTTTGCATTTATATCATGCTTTCAACTTTAAAAGGATCATAATCCTGATTGTGTGAACTTAGGCAAATCATGAGAGGTAGAGCAGGAAGGGTTGCATCAGTGCTTGGTTCTTGTGGCCCTTTCTTACACACCCAGGGAAATGCTGATCGCCACTTTGGGGCCAGGAAGCATTTTTTCTCCAGGCCAGTTTGGCCCCCAGTGATCCTGGAGGTTTTTTTTATCATATTCTGGGTGTGGAACAGGGATCACTGGGGTGTGGGGGGGGGATTTGTGAATTTCCTGCATTGTGCAGGGGGTTCGATTAGATGACCCTGGAGGTCCCTTCCCACTCTATGAGTCTATGATTCTATAATTCACCCAGGCTGGCTGTGGGCATGCCAGCACCTCTGTCAGGCAGAAGCGCCTGAGATCCTCCCCCTCCCCTTTTCCTCCGCCCGCCTTGGAGGCGAAGAGAAGGGAGAGGTGGGAAAGAATGGATCAAGGTGCTTCTGCCTGTCAGAGGGGCTGGTGCACACTTCCAGTGATGTCAGGGGGTGTGGCATATGCTAATAAGTTATGCTAATGAGCTCCTGCAGCTCTTTTTCTATGAAATGACCCCTGGGTTTCATATATGGGTTACTAGATCAACTATCTCACATTTCAGTTTCCTAAGAACTCTCGGGTGTATGCCATCAGGATCTGAACACCTATTGGTTTTTAATAGGTCTGAAACTTCCTTCCTGTAAATAGTGGCTGTGGCATGGGTACATACCCCACAATTTCCACAGTGAAGAAAAAAAATCTCTGCCATCTCCCCATCTTCCTTTAGCAATCCCTTTAATCCTTGGTCAACCAAACACTCAAATGTTTATTGTTTCTCTTGATGCTTTTAACAGCCTTTTTCTCAAATTCTCTTTTTGCATGCCTAATTATTGACTTATATTTCTTTGGCCGGAGCCTGTGGTCCTCCTGTTCAATTCATTGGGGTAGACCTTCCACATTTAAAAGCCTCTTTACTTTTCATAGCTTCCTTGACTTGCATTGTTAGACTTGGCAGTGCCTTTCCTAACCTGTGGAATGCATTCTGTTTGGGCTTCAATTAATGTGATTTTAAACAGCTTCCAAACATCTTCTAGGGATTTGATTGTCTTGTGTTTCACCTTCAGCTTCCTTTTTACTATTTCTCTCATTTTTGTAAAGTCCCCCCTTTTGTTTTTAATTAAAAAAAAGACTTTCATTTAAAAAAAACTACTGAAATGAGAACAGTGAAACATTTTAAACCAGCTGTATAACTGTCTTTGACAGATTCTGTAGATTGTGGGATGTTGTGGGGTATAACTTGTGCCATGCTACCCTGTGGGTTGCCACCTTCCTCTTCTACCACTCTGGAATTAGGGTCCCTTGGGAAGGCCCAGAGTACCCTCTCAAGCCCAGCCAAAAATGGCCCTTTTAACCCAAGACATATAGGTGTAATGACCAGGCAGAGAACATTAAAATGATTTATTATTATAGTAATGAGGCAGGGAAAACAAGACAAGGTGCTTAATACATAACAGTGTCTAAAGGTAAATAAAACAAATCTAACGCGGCTACCTATTTCTCTTAACTCGTTATTATTCAAGGCCCACAGCCTTTTATACCAGGCCTGTTCCTGTACTCGCTCTGCCCGAAGTGAGGGATCTTTCTCTCAGACCAGACTGTCCTCTCAGCTTAACTTTCTGAGAGAAAAGAACACAGTTCCACAGCCCACTACATTTTAGTAGCAATCCTCTCATACAATCCCTAGACACCGATTGGTTACAACCGACACCAAACATTGTGGGGATTGTAGACTGTCTGCTTTCCACTCCCACACAAGTCTCCTGGGCCTAGGCCTCACTAGGCCTTGTCTCCCAGTCCTACACAGATCATGACAACTTGTTAAAAGATATTTGTGGGATATTTCTTTTTCTGTAAAGGTAAAACATTCAATATTTGTGTAAAATGTTAAAAACCTTAGGGATGGACCAATGTATTAATCAGCTAAACCAACTAGTAAATGTAAACACTCTATCGGATTACATTTGTATACCGTTAGTTTTATATTTAAGTTCAAATTTTAACTCCGTTCCGTTAAGGCATCCCATTTTATTCTCATAACAATCCTATGAGGTAGGCTAGGTTGAGATAAAGCAGCTCTCTGAAAACAATATAATGGACTGCCTGGGTGAGGAGGGATTTTAGCCCAGGTCTCTTTCATGCTCTATACATTTCATCAGACTGGGTCCTCAATTTGGGTCTTTTTGTGTGTGTTTTTAATGGGGAGAAACTCTGCAGGTAGAATTTACAGAAGAACTTCAATTTGAAATTGTTCGCAAAATGATGATTTTTAAAAATGAAAGTGATATAAAGACATTAGTATATATTTAGTAGTCAATTTTGCCATTATTTATTACCTTTCTGTCCCTCTCAAGAACCCATCTGTGGCAGATTTGGCTGTGGGAGAGATGGATCAGTCCAAGTTATGGGTGAGCTTTACTGAAAATATGGCCTTGAACCCAGGTCTCCCTTGTTCTGGCCCAGTACCCTAACCACTATGTCACAGTGACTCATAGATTTTGATTTGCATTATTGGTCAAAACTCAGTGGCAAGACTTGAGTCTACAAACCATGACTGATAGAAAGGTTCAGAGCTCATGCTGTGTGTCTTCTGGGGCTGCTCAATTAGAAACTCCTTATCCCAGTTGGTACAGAATTCATGCCCCAGGCTTTCTAATTTCTTTGATAAAAACAGCTTTTGGCATTCCAGTGATGTTATCAGTTATCAGCACACACAGTAACTGAGGGGTTTTGTACAGAAACACTTATTTCAGGAGCATATCAATGTCTTCCTAACTGCAGAAAAACTGTAAATAGAATCTGGCTGCAGCAACTGTTGTGTATAAAAATTAGCATAGATTAAAATTCACATCCAAACAGAAGCATGTATGTTTATTTATTACCAATGTTTGTGTGTATATCTGCAAAATGAAAAGAACGGAATATTTGAAGGACTTGCTAGCCATCCCTTCCCCCTTCCTTTTTTAAGTTAGCAAACAGTTTTAGATGCATGAGCAATCAGAACATTTACTATGGCACCAAAGCATGTTATGAAAGTAAAACCTCTGCTGCTGCTAGCTGCAAGTCTCATTTCCAGAAAGAGCTTGTTGGTCAAAGGATTTAAAATAATATTTTGGAGGCCAGAGGACAAGTACCTAGGGTTATAAGAGAAACAATCCAGTATGATTTTTAAAAATAATATTTTATTTATTTGTTTATTTTATTGGATTTATATCCCGCTCAAGGTGGCTCACAGTTAACAGCACGATAAAACAATTAAAAACAAGATAAAAATGTCATACATTACATACACTTAAATGCAATTAATACTATAAAGTGCTTGTAGTGATAAGCGTTGTTCATTCAGTTTGAGGTGGCGTGTAAAAAGATGTAATACTAGGGTCCTGCTTTAGTGATACTTTGGCCTCCCACGATCTCTTGAAGGGCTAACCCACCACCATGCGGTTGATGACAGTAGTGGTAGATGGTAATGGTAGTGGTGGTGGGTGGAGGGCTGCTCCTAACTGAAAGCCTGGCGGAAGAGTGCCGTATTGCAGGCCCTGTGGAACTGTATTAAGTCCCTCAGAGCCCTAATCTCCTCCTGGAGCTCATTCCACCAGGTAGGCGCCTCTACTGAAAAGGCCCTGGCAGCAGCAAGCCTGGCATCTTTAGGACCTGGGGTCATTAGACGGTGTTGTGATCCCGACTGTAGTGCTCTCTAGGGTATGTATGGGGAAAGGCTATGTCAGACCCTGGCCATATAGGGCTTTAAAGGTAAGCACCGGCACCTTGAAGCAGATTCGGTATGCTATTGGCAGCCAGTGCAGTGCCTTCAGCACTGGCCTGATGTGCTTCTATCTAGGGAGACCCATCAAAAGCCTGGCCACAGGATTCTGCACTGGCTGCAGCCTCTGGATCTGCGACAAGGGCAGCCCCATGTAGAGAGTAGTCTAATCTTGAGGTGACCATTGCATGGATCACTGTAGCCAGGTCATCATGGTCAAGGAAGGGAACCAACCGCCAAATCAGCCAAAGATGGTAAAAGGCCGATTTAGCAGTGGTTGCCACCTGGACTTCCATGGTTAAGGAAGGGTCCAGGAGCACTCCCAAACTCCTAACCTCCAGCGCTGGCACCAATGGTGCTGTATCAAAGGTTGGGAGTGAGATCCGCAACCCCAAACCGCCCCGACTCAGGCACAGGACCTCCGTCTTTGTCAGATTTAGTTTCAGCCAGCTCAGTCTGAGCCAACCATCCACGGCATGCAATGCCCAGGCCAGATCTTCCGGACTGGAGTCCAACTGGCCGCCCAACATCAGATAGAGCTGGCTGTCATCAGCATACTGGTGACATCCCAGCCCATACCTTCGGGCAATTTGGGCAAGGGGGCGCCCAACAACATTGGGGAATGTACCACCCCCTGAGGCACACCTCATTCCAGTGGGTGTTTCCTGGACTGCTGTTCCCCAAGCACCACCCTCTGTCCCCGATCCTGGAGAAAAGAAGTGAGCCGTTGCAGGGCAAGCCCCTGTATCCTTACATCAGCGAGGCGGTGGGTCAGCAACCGATGGTCAACTGTGTTGAATGCAGCCAACAAGTTGAGCAACAACAGTACCACCAAACCAACCCGATCCGGATGTCTCCGGAGGTTGTCAGTAAGGGCAACCAGTGCAGTCTCCATCCCATGTCCCAGGCGGAATATAAGTAAAGTCTTGCTAGGTCAAGTCCATTTAATGATCTAACAAACAAATTTGTCTCTGACGGTGGCAAGTCAAACAGCTCAAATAAATATATAACAGAACAAGCAGGTTACCTCCGTTCTTTTTCGTTGCTCTTGGCATCTGCCTGAGAGCTCTGAAGTTGCTCAGCATGTATGCATGTATGCATGCATGCATGTATGTATTTATGTATGTATGTATGTATGTATGTATGTATGTATGCATGTATGTATGTACGGAAACGTCTTCAGACAATGCTGGCTCTTTGGCTTAGAAATGAAGATGAGCACCACCCCTAGAATCAGATTTGACTAGCTTTTGAGCAAGGGAAACCTTTACCTATGTTTGTATGTATGTATATACGTATTAACATTGTTAAGAGAAATTCTCTTAATTCCTCTTCTCTCTATTTCTCACTGAAATCTAACAATCTTTTTATTTTGCTCTTTTGAGGAATTAGGAATCTGTTTCAAATCATGTATGTTTTGACCAGAAGAGGAATTCAAACTGAGAAACAAGGGAGATTCAGCAAAATTTCAGAATTTCACTCTGCTTTTGCATAGAGCTATGCAATGTCTTCCGAAACCAGCTGTTCAGCCTTCAAGATAACATAATATTGAAGAAAGTTTGAAGAGGGAGATTTCCAAATTACTCCCTCTTCCCACAATTTCTCACGAAGCCGCAGCTTCTTTTGGATTATCATATCTAGAAAGATATATAACCTAAAAAAAGTTATATAACATTTATTACAGTACATGACTGTGACTTTTACATGTATTTAAGACTATCCCTACTTTTTCTTGATGGCACATGTGGGGGGAAATAGCATTTCTTTAAGGTAAATGAAATTGTTAACTGAACATTAATTGATCAACAACTGTAAAATTGGATATTGTTTCCCAGACATACAAGAAAGCTGGCTGTTATGCTTGTGTACTGCAGTATTTTACATTTCCTCGGCTAAAGTGAACATTTCATATTCAATATTATTACAAAACCTGATTATATTGTACTCAGCAGGAGTCCTTGTGCTTCATGGATGCAAAATCATAAACCATGAAACTGGAACAATTCAAGGATGTTAACTGGGCTCACTGTTTAGGGACAGTTATATTTTGTACACATACACTTTTGATCAACTGATAGGTGATTTGCAGGTGACATGGTATCGCAGTGCTACAAAGCTGTTCCTTTCTAGATCCCTCTCATACACATACACACATACACAAGAAGAAAGAAAAACAGTGAAGCAGAAAATGTGATCCCATTAGAAATCTCCCTTTTAGACATTAGTAGAGAATGCTTTGGATTAGTTGAGTCATTTCCTGTTTCATTGTCTGGTCCCACAATTTAGTTAAGTGTGCTCTTAGGTGAATTTTGTTTATTTGTTCACTTGCTGTCTTATTTTTTCAGTTTATATATTTGTGGTGTCTCTCTACAATTAAAAAAACACCAAATACACAAAATAATTAAAACAATAATATCAATTAACAGAAAGGTAAAATGGAACCATAAAATTACAAAAACCAAACAGTAATAAAATAACTATAACAACAAAGCAGCTTTGGCAAGAGCCATTTGCAAATACAACACCAATATCAACATAAAGCCTAGTATATCACAACATATTCACTTGGCTTCTAAATCTTCAGAATACTAAAACCAGGCAAATCTTTGTAGTTAGGATGTTCTATATGTCTAACACTATAGAAAAAGTCTAATCTCTGGAAAAGTGGAGAGGGATATGATCCTCAAAATTTATCTTCCCTCATGCTCTCACAGAACACATAAGTGAGGCGGTACACCTTATTATTATTA
>NW_015175424.1:204995-275028 GCF_001447785.1 Gekko japonicus
TATTATTATTATTATTATTATTATTATTGCTTTCTGATAATTAGTTTTGTAGACTAAATCTTCAGGATACTTACAAAGCAAGCTTATCTTGTAAACAAATGTTAAGACAATCTGTAATAGCCACATCAACCCCCTTCAAAAATCCTAAAATCCAATAGAGTTCATAATTGGAATAGGTACTCTAAGGTTTTTGAAAGCAAACTGAAGTAGGAATTCTCCTGTACATTTGTTTTGTTCTTTTGGAGGAGTTTTATTCCGAAACATGAATAACAATAAGCTACCCTGTCTATTCAGTTCCTTATATACGAAGAAGGACAATGTCTCTTCTACTCAAGGAGACATTGTTCCAGTTTCTCGAGCTTGCAAATAAGGCCGGCTACTGTGCCACCAGGGAAAATCACTCACATGCTTATAAATCACAAGACAAAAGGTACAGTATATTGCTAAAGTTAATATTTTCCATTTGAGACTTCAGGAATTTGAATATCATCCTTGAAGTCTGCAATGATTCATTAGATACAGAAGACTAGCTACATATCATTTGTGTGAGAAAGCATAGATACCTATGAAAAACTCTGAATAACTGATGACATCTGAATTGGCCTTTCAAGATCAAATAGGTCTAATCCATAGGTTTTACTGTGTGGTGGTTGCTCTGTGTAGGTACACTTTTCAAACAGATGCTTGGCATTGTCAGCTTTGGCAGGGATTATTATTTTACAGAAGAGATGCAACTTCCAAATGCCACCCAGTCTCAAACATGATAAGCAAACAAAGGACTTAAGATACAAAGAGATGTGATAAAGATCATGGATATCCATCCATCTATAAAACGCAAATTATGCATACATGCTATCAGGGAGGGTTCATGAGGAGAAAGGAAAGAGTTAACCCTTCAACTTTTACTTGGCTTTGTAAATGGAAACCAAACTCTTTGAGCTGACAGGAGTATGTTAAAGGGAGAGGGAAAGGGTTTTAAAAAACATTTTTCGCTTTGATATGTTAATAACAGTGTTATCCTGTTTCATTTAAGAAAGCAGAGTAGCAGTTTGAAGGGTTAAGTCCACTTACACCCTCCCCATATGACACTGATCAAAATCAGGGCTGAGTGTGTGTGCAATATGCATTGTGCAGATAAACAGAGACTTTGTCACATCTGTTTGTATCCTTAGTAAAACAGTCATTTAATATGAAAATAAAATTTATTCTTCTTCTTAAAAATCACTGACAATAAAGCATGCCTAGTGAATTGCAGATCTTGCAGAGAATGGACTGCATTATTTGAAAAGCTAATTTCAATCATTTTAGTCCTTTGAACCACTGCAAGTTCTGTTGCTGTTTTTCTCACTTGCAACATTGACTAATAAACCGTTATTATTTGTATTTATATGCAGATTTTTTAAAACAATCAAAGTCTACCATGTTGCCTTTATGCATAAATTACTAGTTGTTTGTTGTCCTGTTTTAGCTTTCTGTATTCATGGGGAAGGGGAGGGAATCTCTTTGATGAATCCTCTTGATGATTGTTAATAATTGACAACCAAATCTTTACACCTGTGGCTTTGAGCATGGATACAAAAGAAAATTAGCCTTGAAAAAAATCAAAATATAACAATCATTAGAAAAACTGCATGGTTTCCTTTTAACAGTGTTCTTTGTGTTTCTGTAGGTATAATAATATGTGCTGCATGTTATAGATTGACCAAATGTTATTGTTTAATATTTCAAAAACAATTTTCTTAAAATATAAAAATAAAGTTAAAATAACTAACAAGTTGATCTTACGCATATTCTGCAGAAGTAACTCCAGAATTCAGTGGCACTAAGGTATGGTTCACCCATATATGCTCTTAATTTGATGGCTGCAACATCAAGGAATGACTTGCCTTTGTAAATTTATTTATTATAATCCCTCACTCATGCTGAAATAGAAATGTTTCTCACTAGTTTCTTGAATGAATGTGCCTCATGAGTTTCTTTGCAGAGGAATTTTAAAAAATCCCTGGGATCTGTTGTTGCTGGTGTTACCCAAAGATCAGAGGTTACAAGTACAGGTGTCCACAAACTACTCTCCCCAGGTTTCATTGAGATATTTTTTAAAGTATGGTTGGGGGTAAATTATCATAGAATAATATCAGATCAGAGGGAAAAGGGACAAATTTTTGACAAATGGGTAACAATGATACTATATTTTAGTCAGTCATCCAAAGCCTTTTATTGGCATATAAATAAAAAAATAAAAATACAGTAATCTGAATACACACAGAGTCAAATTAAAATTGCCGAGTAACATCACAGAGTATCGCCATACAGAAAAACCTAATTCATCATATCATCATACTATATTTTAAAGAACCTCAAAGTCGATGGACGGTGGAAGTTCTCGAGAGAAGACAGGGAATGCAAAGAGGAGGTAGACACTGGGAGTGATGGCCAAGGAAGAAAGTTTGACTGAAACTCTGAGAAAGTGAATTATGGACTAAGACAGCAAGGCAGGGAGGAGGGGCTAGAGAAAGCCAAGCCATATATTGCTTCTTCTAGGGGAAAAAAGCATTGGTCTAGTGGGAGGACAGCCCTGTGGGAAGAACTGGACCTTTAACTTTCCAGTATAGGAACTGATCTTTTTCATTTCCTAGATTTGTGCTTGCGGGACAAGAAAGACCTAATTTCAAGATATTCAAGGGGATACAGGGGATATTTTTTAATCCACAGAGACTATTACTTTTACCCTAATCTGTATATCTTCTCAGATCTGCCTTTGGTACACTTATCAAACATACAGAAAAGGGATGGAAATTGGCTCATCAAGTTATTCTTAGTGCACTTTTGCTCTGTAAGAAGATAATTCTGTTTCTGGTAGTTCAGAGAAACTTCTATTTCATCATCCAGCACATGGTAAAATAAAAGAGTAATTTACAACCATTCTAACCAATTTGGGGGTGATATCATATATTCACTAGATAAATCTTCAATTAGAGGAAAAGCACCATTTCCTGAGCAATCACACAACAAGGCAATATTCCTTTTTAAAGGTCCAATCAGAGTCATTTTAAAATGACCCAAACACATCATTTGCATATTATGGCACTGGGCTTGTGCTTGTGCCCTGGGGTTATATCACACACACACACACACACACACACACACACACACAGGAAGCTTGGTGATGTTACCCCGGTACTGCCACAAGCCTGAGGACACGATGGAACCATTTGAAAGTGACTCCGATGTTTTCCACATGGGTTATATGTACTGACGGAAGTGTTTTGCGGAAGTGCTTTTTTCTTTTATTTTTCTTTCCCTGCTTCCCCAGAGCATCACAATGCATTTGTGCACCCCCTCCCTAACTTTTCTCTGATTTTCTCAAACTTGTTTTGCTTCAAACTTTTGGGAAAGATCACAGTAAAATCTGGCAGCCATTTTCTCCGATCCTGTCCATGTTGCAGCCATTTCCTTTGTCTGCCACCAGAGGGTTATTTTTTGGGGGGGAAATGGCACTAGAATATTGTTATATCAACTAGGGTTGCCAGCCCACAGGTCCTGGCAGGGGTTCACCTGTTTTTGCAGTCTGCCCCGATCAGCTGTCTGGCAGGGAAAGCCCTTCCCCAAGCCCCATCCCCAAGAGCACTCCCATCCCTCTCCCTCCCCTCCTGCTCAATTTAAAGGGCTTCAGCTGATCAACGGGGACCACATGGCCCACCAACCAGCTGGAGGGCCCTTTAACAGGAAGGAGGGAGACGGGTGGTCACAGGCCTCACACTTGGCTCAGCAAAAGATCCTTTAAAGGGTCTTTTTGTGAGGGGGTGGGGCCATGGTGAATGGGGCTGAAGGAAATCTTTTTGCTAGCTGAGCATGTGAACAATGACCATCCCTCTCCCTCCCCTCCTGCTAGATTTAAAGGCCCTCCAGCTGGTCAGTGTGCCACGTGGTCCCTGCTGATCAGCTGAAGCCCTTTAAATCAGGCAGGAGGGGAGGGAGACGGGTTGCTGGGTGGGTGGTCACTCTTGGGGGTGGGGCTTGGGACATCCCCACTCACCCCCAAAACACCCCCGAAATCCCCCCACCAGAGCAGCAAGATGACCTGGCAACCGTAATATCAACAAACCATTGGAACAATAGGTGTAGCATTTTCTTTTAAATCTCAGCTGTCATTTACTTCAAAGTAAGTCTCTTTGCAAGGAAAGTAGCTAGAGACTTACTTTTAAAAATGAAAGTTGGGAATTTAGAGAATCTATTACACCTATCGTTGCAATAGTATATTGATATAATAATATTCTTGTATTATTTAAAAATGCAAGGAAATTGCAAAAATTACAAAAGGCCTGGTCAGGAATAGAAAGTTGGCCCATGGGAGGGAGGGTAGCCACTTCCAGGGAACTGAGGCATGGAAACTATAGGGGAGAGACTGCCATGTAAGATCGCTGCTGTGCTCTATCTGTGCCTTTTGGAGAGGTGAGGAATTAGTATTCTATATAGATAAATAATATGCAGGAGGGGACTCGCAAGGACTGATGGGGAGCAGAAATCCTATTTTTCCCCCTTCATGTGCATCATCTCCAACTCCCACCTAACCTGCTCTGGCTTGTCTCCCCCCACCTCATCTAATATATGTGTTCTTGGATGCAGCGGTTTTGTGAAGTCATCCTCACCACATTTAAGACATTATTTTTTGCCTTCAGCCAAAAGAAACATATTGAAGGAAGGTCACAGATGTTTTTTATCTTAGTCTTTTGAACCACTGCTAACAAAATTTGTCACTTCACAGTAACAGTGTTCCCCCCTTATCAATGATACCCCTAACTATCTCCCTTTTATGGATTCCTGCATTACTCCCAACTGGGCATTCAATCCACTGCTGTGACATTGGTATATACCAAGCTTCTTTGAATAACCCTCCTAGGACAGGAAGTGTAATGTGGAAGAAGACAGGGCTTCAGGCACTGCACAGACTTTAAAATGACTTGATAAAACTAGAATTTCTTTCTTTCACAGGCTGCAGGTTAAAGGACACATTTAATTATGCTGTTTTAAGTGTAAAGGGCTCTCTTTTTCAACGTTCCACTAAATAATCTGCATTGCAAGGCAAATTCTTACATGCACACACAGTCTTTTATTCCTTCTAAGTGTTTTTAGAAATGCATGTCTATACATCATACATATATATCTTTCCACTCTGAAGAATTTTAAAAGAGGATATATTTATGGAGGGATGGGGTGCATACACAATGCTGGCTCTTCAAAATCCTGTATTTCTTTAGAAAAGGGATTTTTTTAAAAAAGGACTGTCACAGAAATTTGTTATTACCTGATCAGGAATAGAAATTTGTCCAGCTTGTAATGCTCAGTTATATTATAATCAATTCCCACATCCCTAAGAAGTTCTTTTCAAGCTTGGATTGTCATAAGGAAAAAAACAAACACTGTTTGCAAATGATTGCTCAACATTCAGACAAATGCCTGCTTGCACCAAAGGTTCCTTAATGTTAGACCTTGATTATACTCTTATTGAAATTCTCATTGATTGCTGAGGAATTTTGTGAACCACATTCACAAATAGCCTTGCCAATTTTGAGTTGGGAAATTCCTGGAGATTTGGGGAGGGGACCTGGAGAGGGTGGAATGTGGGGGGGGAGGGTCCTCACAGTGTGTAATGCCATATAATACACCATCCAAAGCAACTGTTTTCTTCAGGGAACTGATTTCTGTGGTCTTGAGATCCGTTATAATTCAGGGAGATTTTCAGGCACCAGCTGGTGGTTGGCAAACCTATGCACAAATAATGTAAAATGATATGCATATATAAATGGTGTATACATTTTATTTATTTTATTTATTTACATGATTTATCACTGAGACTCAAGGTAGATTAATGGCAGGTCTATATAAATGGTGTGCAAATACTATGAAAGAAAAAATGAAAAGAAATAATCTTTAATGATAGCAAAAAAAAATGAGGCAGGCCAAAACTGATGAAACAACTTCTATAACAATAAAATAATTTGTGTGCATCTGTGCATGTCTGTGCCTCTAGTGGACATAACTCATCAGAAAATAAATTTCAGTGTTTCAAAATTGGCCACTGCAAGATGATTGTAGGAGTTGCCATGTAAAAAATGAAGAGAATCCGAACATCCTGGCCCAGGTTATCTCAGCAATCACGCCCATGCTATTTGCAATACAGGCTAACGTTGTGTGTTTCTGGCAGGTACATTTCATCAGAAAATAAAGCCAGGCATTTGAAAATTGTCCACCAGCATTAGGATGATCATGGAAGTTTCTGTGCCCAAAATGAAGGAGATTGGAACATCCTGGTTTAGATTTATCTCTAGAATACCCATCAGCTATTTGCTATAATTCTCTCTTAGAAGAGAGGTTCCCCTGCTCCAGGGCATCAATCGGAGGTATGATGGCAGAGGGCACTTATACCCTGAGAGTACTCCATATGTGACTGTGTACTTGTGGACTCTGCTTAAGAAGGAGCTGCGTCCTTGCCTGAAATCTACAAACACAGCAATAAAAGATTAAGCAGACAAAGTTTTGGGAATTGGGAGGAGGGTCTGCGTGTAGGGCCCTGGGAGATAGACACTAACCTTACTTACCACCACTTCCTTTCTAGTTGTTTTTCCCTCCCCCTTTTTGATTTTTTCACCTTGCTGGGTGCTCTCTTCAATCATCTCAACAGTGGCTTTCTTGAGAAAATGAAGCAGGACAGGAGGAGAAAGAGCAAGCAGCAATCTGTCTCAGGCAATCAAAGAACAGTATTGATTTATCTGGCAGATGTTAGTAAGTAAGTTGGAGGACATAGGGGTTGAAAGTTTTTCACCTCCCATACCTTCACTTTGACAATACTTTTACTCAGGTGGGGCACAGGCCCCTCCTCTTTTCTGGCTGCCATTTTTATTGGATACCAGCTTCAATGTGAATATGGATACAGTGCCAAAAATGAATGTAATTAGAAGACCCTGGGTCAGCTTTTCTTCAGAATGTCCCTGTGCAATTTGCAATAGAAATGACTATTACAAAATAAAACTGTTTTAACTTCTCTGAACTATGCTTCAAAAAGTATTCTTTTCTATGTGATTGTGTCCTTAATCAGTAGTTATTCTTTAAATTTTATTTTACAATATTTATACCCCGCTTTTCTGCCTCATAAGGGCCACCAAGGTGGCTAACAAATTAAATCATATGTAATCAAATCACATCTTTAAAACCATTAAAACCAACAAAAATACATCATTAAAACAATTAAAACCAGAGCTAAAATCATGCAAAGCTATAAACCAACAATTAAGTTTGGACAGTAAAGACGGATCACTGAGGGAATGCCAAATGAAACAAAGAAGTCTTCATCCACTGACAGAAAATGGCAACAGAAGGGGACAGACACATTTCCCTATGGAGAGAGTTCCAGAATTTTAGTGCTACAACTGAGAAGGGCCTCTCCCAAGTTGCCACTCACCTAATCTCAGAAGGGGGGGCACCTGAAGCAGGGCCTCAGAAGATGACAGTAGTGATTGGGTGGGTTCATAAGGGAGTAGGTGGTCCTTCCAGTATATTAGTCTAAACCATTCAAGGCTTTTTAGAGGTCATCACAAGCACCTTGAAATATGTCCTGAAACAAACTGGGAGCCAGTGTAGATGGGCCAAGACTGGCA
The DNA here is from genome assembly GCF_001447785.1 of Gekko japonicus. NCBI lineage: Eukaryota > Metazoa > Chordata > Lepidosauria > Squamata > Gekkonidae > Gekko > Gekko japonicus. The sequence continues at coordinate 212,651 of NW_015175424.1, forward strand.
TGGTCACTATGACATACACCCTGGCTGAAGTACTCTGCATCAACTGAAATTTCCAAATACTTCTGAAGGGCAGCTCCACACAGAGTGAATTCCTGTGCCGGTGGAGTCCAGACAGATGGAGGGAAAGAATCTTTGGCCTAACCTCTCTCTCATATATTTATTTACTTCATCTTCTTTATGTCCAATGGGGGCCCAAAATGTCTTACACCATTCTCCTCTTTTCAATTTTATCTTCACAACAACCATGGGAGGTAGGCTCAGAGTCTGTGATGGATCCAAGGTTACTCAGTGAGCTTTAATGGCAGAATAGGGATTCTCAGATCCTAGTCTGCTACTATAACCAATACATAACTATGGCTTTTGTGGAATGGCTGCTGTTGTTTAGTAGCAATCAGGCAGTCCTGGATGAGATGTGCAAGCTGAGTGCTAGAAAGTAGCCCAGGCATTGCTGCCAGGCCTGACCCCAGTGGGTCCTCCCCCAAAGGCCAAAATAGCTCTATAAAGAGCCCAGTCGTCTCTGCCTTTTACTAACAGAAACCAAGGCTTGAAGACTGGCAATACTGTTGTGGTTGCCTGGCAATCCCCATAATGGCAACTGAGAGGGTATTTGTTCCTAAAGCTAGAGGTGCTGCAAATGTTATTGGGGGAGGAGTTAAACCCCTCAGTGTATGGAGAGAGAGATTTCAGATATTTCTGCAAACCAGGGGACTTTCAGATTTGTAGAAAAAAGAACTTTCTTGTCTGTTCATGGTTCCAGTCCAGAGATTTGCCCATGCTGAGAATTAAATATATTGATTTGTGAATGTACTGTATTTTTTTTAAAAAAAACATTTTTATTGATTTTTCTAAACTACAATACTACAGGGTTGGGGGATGGGAACAACCTAAAACTAAAGTAACAAGGATAATTATTACAGAAGTTTAAAATTGTTGATACATCTCTTTTATCAAAATAATAAAGCTTGAGAGATATTATTATAAAATATCAAATTAAATGGCAAACAATCAGAAACATATTTGGCTGTAGTTTTGCTAAAATTATACATTGACAATAAACGCTATAGTGTAAATATCATTGTTTTAGAGTTATGCGCTTAGAATAAAAATCAGGCTATCAAAATTAAGCTGTTTTACATGTTCCTCTCCTCCTGCCAAAGTTCAAATTAGTTTTTAAATGCTTTAGGGGTAGCAACCCCTAGTTCTGCTTCAAAATCAAAGGGTTTTGTCAGACTAATCGAGATGATATCAGAGTCTTTCCCATCCTTCTCTTTATCTTCTTATTCTGTGTCTTTATTCACCTCCACTTTCTCATGTCCCTCTCCCACTTTCTAATGTTGCTTCAGGAACTTCCGCCTTATTTCTTTCTCGCTGAAATTAGAGTTCCTTTTGCAACATATCCAGCTTGTTGCTGAAGTTGGTCATCTGGTCCAGTAGAAGGCGTAAAGGTGCAGCAGTCAGTGTGGGAAAGTCTGTGTTTGCTTCCGGTCTGGTAGCCTGCGGTGATGTGCTGGCCGTTCCTTTCGTTTTCAGTGCCATTTTTTCTGCTCGTTGCATCATTGTTGACACAAGAGGAAAATTTAAAAGTTCTCCATAAGTCTGGTGATTTATCGCTTTCTTGCTGGTCTGCCACATACTCCGTCGTAATCCGCTTCCTTCAAGCCACCCTTTCAGCCCCCCGCTTTAAATTCAGTCTTTTCGGGATCGGGCATTTCCCTCCCCCTTCTGTTTGTTTGGGGCTTTGGGACGGCTTTACTGCTAGCGTTTTATTGATTGTTTGCTGGATCATAGCTTCACTCACATTTGTACTTGCATTCGTTGCTTATGTAGAGAGGATCATTTCTTAGGATCCTTGTGCACTCTGTCTGGTGTGCATCTCCTGATGCCATGCTGGCTCCGTGCTGCAGGGGCCTATTGGGGCAAAGAGGAGTTTCAATCCTTTGGCATCCACCTTGGGAGAGGCACCTCTCATGCCCCAGGCTATGGCCCCCCTCCAGGGGGCCTTGGGGGTCCAAGATCAACTCGGACCCCCCCATCAGCACGTTTGCGGGGTGCTCACATCAGAGCTGTGATGGAGCACACCCGCTCTGTGAGTTGCCAAAACCGGAAGTGTCAAATGTACTGTATTTTAATGCCACTTAATTTGCTTTAAGTTAAAAAGGCCCTAACCTGGATAGTTCAGGCTAGTCCCGTCCCATCAGAACTCAGAAGCTAAGTAGGATCAACTCTGGTTAGCACTTGGATGTGAGACCATCAACAAAACCTAGGGTTGCTATGCAGAGGCAGGCAAAGGGAAACCATCTCTGAACACCTCCTGCCTTGAAAACGCTATGGGTCACCTAAGTTGGCTGTGACTTGACAGCAAAATTATTAAAAGTGGTACAGCTGCAATTACTAGAGTTGTCAACCTCTAGGTAGTCCTGGAGATCTGGAACGACAACTGATCTTCAGACTACAGGGACTAGATCCCTTGAAGAAAATGGCTGCTTTGGAGGGTGGACTCCATGGCATTATATTCCTCCTCTCCCTAAACTCCACCATCACCATGCTCTACCCCAACATCTACAGGAATTTCCCAACATGGAGTTGGCAACCATAATAAATATTGAAGACGTAATTACTTAATGGTTAGTCAGTAATGAAGTGAAATTATTTGAGAAACTTCAACATAAATCCCCATTTTGTGCAATAATTACTTGGATCAAAATGACTAATTTAAGTGATTCATTCTTAACAGTTGGGTAGACTTTGAATAATGCTTGAAATTATAAAATTAGTGCAGTAATAAGTTGGTCATTCCTGTAAGTATTTATATAACTACATAGGGAGCAGAGAATTAACGGTTTATTTAAAATATGCAGTATGAACTAGAAAACAAATGAGTCATTACTGGCTACAATTTGATGCTGGGTTGCATTTCCCACTTTCTGGATCAGCAGGATTTTTTTTTTATGGCATTAGGCAAAGTTCTTAATGGTTTTACCAAAACCAAGAGAACTGGCACACCTCCCCATTCCTGCCCTTTCTTTGTTGCTTCCCTGGTATCACTGTAAATTCCTTCAGCAGAAATCTGCCTTCTTGTATTTTGGACTTTTACACCATGCACTTGATGGTGGTATATAAAATACTAGGAGTAAGGCCTGTTGTAGGAAGAAATACAACAAGCTATAGAAAGAGGCTCTAGGTGAGTGTCCCGGCTGTGGCTTGAAATCTCTGACTGTGGCTGCAGTCACACACACAAAATAATCCACTTTCAATGCACTTTCACACAGCAAAAATCCAGTTGGAAAGTGCACTGAAACTAGATTGAAAGTGGATTATGTAGCGCGTGTGACCGCAGCCTGTGTGGACAATGCTTTGGCCATGCCAACTGATTTTATGAATGATTACATTTTACATTTTCATTCAAGATTGGTTTTTGTTTTGAAAAACTGTTTGGGTTAGCTGGTATTCATTCTCACATTGAAACACCGGGCCCTGTTGCATCACGAAATGTAAGAAAACCTTGCAAATCCAGGCTCACATTCAAAATGTTTCATTTCCTTCTGCTTAGCTATAAGGCAGGGCTGTCCCATTTTGCTGCCTTAAGTGAGCAGTGTGGGAGGAGAGCCACATGGTAACAGGTATGGTTCCCTCCACCCCAACTGATGTTGATTTGCAGTGTTGATATACAGTGGCAGCTAAGGTAGAAAAGCATCTCCTCCTATGCCATGTTTTCTGGGTTCCAAGTGTTAGCCGAATTGCTCTTTAGGAGAGACAATTGGAACAGTTTATTAATCGGGATTCTGGTAAGTGTCTACGGAGGATGGACTGCACCAATACGTTTCCAATGAAGAGACAGAGACAGAAGTAAAATTCTCTTTGGTTTACTATGTATCATTCAAAGCGCACAATAACATACACACACACAAGAGCTAAGTAAAAACAGATAGATTTGGTAAAGCACTGTCGCATTAGCAGGTATATCTTTGAGGGGAGATATTTACCTCAGGCGATGCGCAGCTCCTAAAGCTTCCAGCGGGAAGGTAGGTGGGAGGGGAGGAAAATGGTAGAAGCACGTGTAACCAGACTAGCTGACTCCATAGCCATGCCCCATAGATTGAGGAATTAACTGTCCCAGCCATAGTTCCCTCTAAGCTGAGTTGGTGTGAGCCAGCTCACAGATTTTTAGCCTCCGGCTCACACATTTTTGTTTTAGCTCAGGAAGGATGGCTCCAAAGCAAACTGATTTATGCAGCAGCCAAATCGCTGGCTCACAACTTTAATGCCAGTAGCTCACAAAGTAGAATTTTTGCTCACAAGACTCCACAGCTTAGAGGGAACATTGGTCCCAGCCTTATTTGAATTTTTAGAATGGTCTTGGATGCCTTTCCAATGAAATATCACTGCATGGTGAGCTTTCCTGATCACTCTAAGAAAAAGTATGCATTATAGTCTTGGATTTCTAATTATGGGTAAGAGATATTTGTTACTGATATGATCTTTGTTTTATTCCTACAATTCTCCGTGTTTGACATGACCTGGGAAAGGTGTACTTTTTAAAAAATCTTAAACTACTCTGATATTTCTTGTCCTTTATGTTTATGTGCAAATCTAGAGAGTTTATATACTGCTGGACTAAGCTGGTGCAGGCAACTGTGAGAACTACTTACTCTTCTCTCCAGTGTGGAAGATCAGTGCATCTGGACCATTTTTGGGGAATTTTGGATTCCCTAAAGCTTTCATGACTTCTAAGCCACATTTGAATTCCCTGTGCTCTGTCATGAGAGTGCTGCTCAAATCAATTGTATAAGATTTGGCTAAAGGCTTCACAAGAGCAAGGAGAAGCCAGGGGGGGGACTCTCCATAACTAGTGGCTGTGCCTCTGCCAATATCATCTGAATAACTTATAGCATCAGGTTTTAACACCTTTCTACATCCATTCAACAGAGACATGGGATGTGAAATGTGGTTGTAAAGAACATAGCTACAACATAATCCAAGAAAGGTCATTGCTGGAACCTTCTCCATTGTGACTAGTCTTTAATTACTCAGGTGTGTGTGTAAATATTTTCATTATCTGTGTATTTATTTAAATAGTCATATCCCGCTTTTACAAATCAATACTTCTTTTCAAAGTAGCTATCAATCAAATTTAAAGCAATAAAATCACAACACAGTAGTCTTACAGTTGAATATCCTAGGAGTCTGCCAATTGCAAATATTAGGATCACATTCTACCTATAAACCTTTCCATAAGGTTGGTTACCATGTTTTCTGAAAGTAAATAAATAAATAAAGTGGCAAATGCATACAACTTGTATACACACTACATGAAACTCTGATTATTATTTTTTAAAAGACTATGGTTCACATGTATCATAGGTGATAATCTTTGTGTTGCCCATTACAGACACCAAGACAACCACATATGTCAGCAGGCTCTACGTGTGGTTGCTGGCCTCCCACTATATGTAGATTTTAGAGTTGAAAAGTACAAATTCAACAAATAACTAATGGGTTCCAAAGGAGTGGGTAGTTGAGACCTCTACCAGCTGTGCATATATATATATTCTTAAAAGGAGGCATCGGGTTAATTGACAGTTGTTTGGGTTCTTTGAAATACATTCCAAAGGCAGAGGTCATTTCGGGGGGGAACGCAGGGGGAACGCAGTTCCCCCGGGTGAGGTGCAGGGGGGCGGAGTACATGATGAAGCCCCCCCCCCTGCTTCCGGCCGCTCCGCTTCCAGCCCTCATTCAGCCAGGAGGAGGCAGGAGAAGAGGGAGGGTAAGTTGCTTCCTCCCCGCCTCTCCCCACCCCTGCCTGCCTGGGGCCAGGGAGGGCCTTGGCGGGGCTTCCTCGCACTCCCACTGGCCTTGCAGGTCCACTGCCGGGCCCCTGATGTCAGGGGGTGTGGCATATGCTAATGAGTTAAATGAGTTAATGAGTTAAATCGGACTGCCCAACAGAACTCACAAAGGAGCAGATCCTGTGGGGAGAACTCTTCCTTCAGGCTGGCTGGAGCTCTGATGGGCAGCCCAGTTTAAACTGGACTGCCCAAGAGAGCTGGCCAAGCAGCCAACCCTGTGGGAAGAACTCTCCCCACAGGCTAGGCTGCCACTCTGCTGAACGGCCCAGTTTGAACTGGACTGCCCAACAAAGCCCGCCAAGCAGCCAATCCTGCAGGGAGAGTTCTCCCTGCAGGCAGGGATGGGACTCTTCTGGGCAGCCTGGTTTAATCCAAACTGCTCAAGACAGCCTACCAAAGAGCCAATTCTGTAGGAAGAACTCTCCCAGCAGGCTGGGCTGGGGCTCTGCTGGGCAGCCTGGTTTAAACTGGACTGCCCAACGGAGTCCACAGAGCAGCTGATCCTGTAGGGAGAACTCTCCCTGTAGGCTCTACTGGAGCTCTCTTTGACCATGTGGTCAGACAGCCCCATAAAGCCCCTGCTGAGCCAGTGGGGAGAGTGCCGCCCTCTACTGTTCTGGGAGCTGTCTTCTGCTGTCTTTTTAAACACCCCCTGTTTAAAGGGACTGCAGAAGAAAGCCCCAAAACAGCTGAGCAGTGAGAGCAATCTGCTCCAGCCCCTCAGCTGTTGTTCAGGTTTGCCAGTAATATATCTAGGAATTGGGGGGAGGGACTGGTTCTCCTGAAAAATCCTGACCTGAAATATACTGGTAATGTCTTTTGGGGGGGGTATATTTTTGATTCAGGTAGACCCAAATGCACACCCCCTACTAGGATCTTTTAGAAATATGATTAAATTCTTCAAAAGTTCCTATGTGGTAAGAACTAAGAAAAGTCCAATTAATGAGGAATGTATCAGATGTTATAAAATATGAATGTTCAAAAGATTAGTTCAGTGTCACTGCACTACAGATAAAGAAAGGTCATTAAGATCATCTGGTACTCTACTAATGTAATGTTAAATACCTGCAGCAGATAGGCTCTAAAAATGTTGGATATAGATTATGATAATTTAAATTCTATTGAGACTTAAAGAAATAGAGGAAACAAAACACTCTATTCCAAAGATTAGACATGTACTTAATGACATAAAATATGTTTTCAGAGGATTGCTGTGTTGGTTTGCAGTAGAACATCTAGATTCGATTCCAGTAGCACCTTAGAGACTAATAAGATTCTTGGGGTAAAATATGGTGTCTCTGAAAAACCTGCTAGGAAGTCACTAAAAGTAAAACATTTCTTTTTAAAGGCAAACTTTTTGTATGGGAGAACAATTAATGTCCATCCCCTCATATGGTACTTGGTGAATTAGACCCTTCAGTCTTAGATTTTGGTATCTGATATTATGGACAATGGAAGAAAGTTTTGGAAAAATATCGTATTCACATCCCTACTAAGTAAGCATTGAAGCATTAAAAAAAATCAGAATACACCATCTCTAAAAAAATCATAATACAATCTGACATCAACTTATTACAGTTGGCATTACAGACAATGTGGCTGTAACGTCCATAAATCTAACGAAATTAAATTCACAGATTTAATAAAAATAATAGCTTTATAAGGGCCAACCAGTGTTCACAAGCAGAATGTGTTTGTGTTGTATGGAGCAATTAAAAATACAAATGAAGGGTTTTATTTCCCAAAATGACATCCCTCTTCCTTCTTCTTCTTCTTTTTTTAATTATTGGCAGATCACAAGTTAAGGGCACTACTCATGATGAACAAAATACAACAGTTAATTCTGCTTTGATGGAGAGGACTTCATAGGATTTTTCTTGCCATGTGGTGCTGGATGATGGCAACATGTAGTTGGCAAGATCCTCAACAGCACAGGACTCAGTCTACAATAAGAGGATGATCCGAGATTGGACTTGATGATATGAGAAATGTACAAGTCTATCAAAAGAATACAGCAGAAATAATTGTGTCACTGAATTGGGGAAGGGTTAAGCATTGCTGACAATGGGGCTTGAAATGGAACAAAGACTGTACAGTTTTGCAAAAGTGATAGTGAGTAGCGGATTGAAAATAGAGTGTTCCGAAAAGGAAAGAATATTGAATAATTGAACAGTTTCACAGTTCATAATGAAAGCTATTTCTAAAACTTCTAAGCTATTGTTATATAACAGCTGAGAAAGTTAAAACCATGTAGCATGATTCATGTAATTGCTAATATTACAGCAGAGTTATTTAGAAATAGAAATCCCTTGTGAGAAAGAAAAGAAAAATAAGCACACATTATACATTCTTCATTTCTCCCTACCAGCCCCCATACACCTACTATTTGTAATGGTTATATATGGGAGAGTTTTACATCTGCTAAAGATAGAGATCGGTTTGTGTGATTCACTGAGCTGCCCAGCATCTTGGCCAAGCAGTGCTTACAATAGCTAATACTAATGAAAGATGAGATAGGGATTTCCCACTAACTTAAGGTCCCACCAGTGCTAAGGTCAGTTCCTCAGGGCAACAATACAGGAACATTAATCATTGCTTGTATGCTATGGTGGCCTAATTCACAGATAAAAAGGCCTGAATGCAGAGGACTACAGCTGTTGTTTAGGGTTTACAGAAAATCAAAGGCAGAAAACACTTGGCATCATCCCAGTGAGCCTTGTACTGACCCCCACCCCAAACTACTGAATGATAACCCCCCCAAGAAATTAGATAATAAGGAGAAATACCAAAAATGATAGGCCATTCTAGAACAATGGCAATAGTTTAATAAATACATCTTCCATGCACTTCATTTAAAAGTGCTGCTGCGGACCAATTTGTTTTGGGACTGTGGCACAGGTAGGGAAGGGGCTCCTATCTCCCCCACATTGCATTTTCACAAACTGAAACAGCCCGAGAGGGCATTATTTTCCCCACTGGTTTGCAGCACGTGCATTAAATGCCTGCACATGCAGCTCCCTAATAAGGCAAATAATGTCCCCTGCACCATTTCAGCTTGGGATCCCCCACTCCCCTGCCACCACCATGGTCACATTCTGAATCAGCTCCAGCACCCTAAGTTTTCCTCAAGGGTTAATGTGAATATTAGAAGGCCAGTTCTGTGCAATGGTGCTCATGATTTCAATGTTCCTGCAACCACCATCCTTATCTCTTTCAAGGCCAGATGCAAGAATTTAGTAATTGGCAAATCATGAGAATCTGTGCCCAGTTGTATAACCAGATGGGATGGGGGAATTAGGAGCATTTGCCAACATCCTCTGGAAAGTTCTTGAGAAGAAGATCCTTGATTGCACCTGAGAGGCTACCTGATGCCATAGGGCAGAGAGCTATAATAAGGGTCATAGGCATAGAGTATGGGGGGGGCACGGGGGTGTGGTCCTTCCTCAAAATTTTCCAGGAAGGACTAACCTCCCCCCCGGGCCAAACAGTGCAAGAAAGCGCCGCTCTAGCGGACACGGGTCCAGAGACAGTTATGCTAATGCCATGCTGGTGTGCTTAGATATGTTATCCTTCATCATGAAGGAATGCTACATTTAGAATGCTCTTATGCTACTGCTTGGATTTTATGCTGCAAGAGATTTGCCTCTCTGAAGTGTCTGTCATTCTGTTATTCTCTCATCTATGTAACAACTACTGACTATGGCCAGGAACCACCCACAACCAGAAAATTTCTTTGCTATCAGCTGTGACCCCATTTTAATATTTATGACTAGCCTGCTACCCATGCTTATTTATGGTATTTAAGTTCCGTAAATCCAGTTATAATACTGATGATGTGAAATTTGAAATGTGACATTTGTTGTAGGAATTCTAATAGAGAAGATTGTAGTGTAAGAAATGAAGTGAGACATACGTACTTTTCTCTCTCTCTACTGAAGGACCTCTCTCTAGACCACATTGATGGTTCTGCCCTCAGGTGCTAGGATAACCAGGCTGCTTGGTGAGCTCACTCTGGAGCAGGCCACATAGAACTGTCCATTTAAGAAGCAGTCATCTGTTAAGTCAACTCCTGCTGCCTTCCGCAAAAGTGATGGCGTCTGTACTTGTGTTCCTGGATTGTTTTGCTCATATGGAGACAGTGTTGTTCTGAGCACCTCAGGGTGATCTTGCTGGTACTTGGCCTGCACAGTTCAGTGCACTACAGGAGTACTATGTGCAAATGTCTTTGCTGCATTCCTAAGTTGCCTCCTCCTCCTCCTGACGTTGGTGTATCTGGCTCGACATTTGCCAGGAGCTTTCTTGGGGGAAGTAAGAGGTGAGAGGTGTGAGGGGGAGTTGGTGTGAGAGAGTGGTGATGTGGTAGACATTTCTTCCAGTTCATGAGGGAGGCATGCATTGAAATGGCTCCTAGAAATGTCCTTTACTATCTCCCCATAAACATTCATACCCTGGCCCTGCTCCTATGCCTGACAGACACCGGCCTGTCTGGTGATGGGGGAATTGTATTTAAAGGCATCGGGGAGGCTGGGCCAGCAGCAGTGCTAAGGTAATCCTGCTGAGCAAGCCTCCCCGGCGGCTGTAAGCATCCCAGCTCCTCTCCTACACCTGACAAGTAGCTGCCTGTCCAGTGTAGGAGGGGGAGGAGTATTAGAAGCCAATGTGAAGGTGGGGCTGCACCTAACAGACGACAACCTTTAAATTTTATTTTTTATTTTTTATTTTATTTTTTACTGTATTAACTAATATACTTTTTATAAATGAAATGTTGTTACCCATCCTGAGCCCACTTGCAGGAAGGGTGGGCTATATATGTGAATAAATAAATAAATAAATCTAATACCAAAGTATGCAATGTATTAGATAGAAAAGTTAGCTTTTTCATTTTTCTTGTTGCTGAATGAAGGAGACTGTACTGCATAGTCAATTCTTTTAATTGTTTAATAAACCTTTATATGTTCTTACAAGCTCTGATTTTTTTGTGTACATCCAGCCTTGGGGACCCACATGTCTGGGAAGTTGTTCAGGGGTTCCAAGCCTGGAGTCAGGAGCAATAAGCCAGGGGGACCCAGCTGAGGTCCTTGACAACTGCTTTAAAAAGAACTAGGGATGGACATGAACCACATTTTTGCAGTTCAGTCTGTGGGTTGTGACTGAACCATAAACCAAACCACAAAATGAACCATGAACTTACATGAACTGATATTCTGATTCATGAACTGAACTGGTTTGTGTACATTCATTAGCCATTTAAAGTTAAACCCCTACTTTCTGCTCCCCATGAAAGTGGCAGGGAGCAGAAAGCAGGGGTTTAAATTACTCTGAGCCATTTAAACCCTCCAGTTCTGCTCCTTGCCACTTCAAAGTGGCAGGGAACAGACTAGGAGGGTTTAAATGGCTGGGAGCAGGGGGGAGCAAAACCAGAGGGTTAAATATAGGGGCAAAGTGACTCCCAGGGGGCATTTCACCACCTCCTTTCTGCTGGCCATGCTTTCCCCTTCACCTGCCTCTGTGTAGCAACCCTAGACTTCCTTGCTGGTCTCCCATCCTGCTTAGTTTCTGATATCTGATGAGATCGGGTGAATGTGGGGTAACCAAGCCAGGGCTATTATATAGTGATAATTCAGTTTTCACAACTGAAATATTTAGAAATCACATTTATCTTTCTCACAATGCTTCTGTCCTCTTAAATTGGATCATACTGATTGATTAAATTAGCTTCAATTCGAGTAGTTTTGTATCTACACGGTTGACTATATTCAGCAGGTAGCTACTACTTGCAGAATTTATTGGCTTGCTTGACTTGTATATACCCTCAATTTAACAGGGACAGATGACACAGCATTTAAAATCAGCTACATTTCAAATGTATGTGCTGCTTTTCACCAGCACAATCAGCAACATTTTCCAGTCAGCAGCATTCATTGTGTTGGTTCATGCTCAGAAATTACTGGGCCAAATTAGTTCCTATGTGTCTCTGCAGTAATGTACAAAATATTTGCAACCCAATACAGGATACTCCATTAACATGTAGGTGTCCATTTTTGAGAGTCAGGCAGCCAAAACAGAAAAGACTAAACTACAAGAGAGATGTGCCACATGTCTTACTCACCCCAGAAGAATCAACACAACCTAGGAAATAATAATTTCTGTTCTAAGTATTTGTGGGTGTGTTTATTTCTGTAAGACAGATAGAGTTAGGGTTGGATGCAGAGGTCATTTCGGGGGGATCGCAGGGGAACACAGTTCCCCCGGGTGAGGTGCGGGGGGGCGGGGCACATGACGAAGCCCCGCCCCCTGCTTCCAGCCGCCCCGCTTCCGGCCCTCATTCAGCCAGGAGGAGGCAGGAGAAGAGGGAGGGTAAGTTGCTTCCTCCCCGCCTCTCCCCACCCCTGCCTGCCTGGAGCCAGGGAGGGCCTTGGCGGGGCTTCCTCGCACTCCCGCTGGCCTTGCAGGTCCACCGCCGGTTCCCTGATGTCAGGGGGTGTGGCATATGCTAATGAGTTATGCTAATGAGTTCCCCTAGCTCTTTTTCTACGAAACAACCCCTGGTTGGATGAATGACAAACTTCGAAGGGCACAGAAACGGAAGCAAGGGAAAAGGATGATAATATGCATTTATAAATTGTTCAGCTATCTATATATCTATTTCTCACGCATGGGCCAATCTGTAGATATCTAAATCTGCTAAGTGGTTCCATGCTGACATAAAGGAGACTTTTCTTCATATTTGGGGGACCCCCCAGGTTTTCATTAAAAACTGAAAACTGTAAAAATATTAGTTGGGGTGTTAAATACCATCAAAGAAAAACTGTTGTCTTCTAAATTGTCTTCAGTGGCACCAGTAATCATTGGTTGATAGGGGTGTGTGCCAAGAAAAATGTTATAGTTTTGGATCTGGGTTGGAGGGTGTTGCCCCATAATTGTTTGTTTGGGATTTAAATCCATGTGATTTTGGAGTTTGGGACCATTATTTTAAATGGGAAATTACACAAGGGTTTGTGGCAACTGTTTATAAAGATAATGGCATCAAATTTGCACAGAACATCTAATAATCTATTAACACACACACACACCATTTTAAGAAGATTGAAAAAAGGTGGTTCGGTTTTACAACCCCCCGAAGTAGGTGACTTTCTGTGTAGACACAGTTCTCTGTACTGATTCCTAAAGTGGTGGTCAAGCAGCAGCCTAGCAGGAAAGCTCTGACTGGCCACAGCATTGGGGGGGGGGTTGTCTGCATTTCCTTCTCTTACAGTGACTGACAAGAAAAAAATTCTTACCTTTCCACTGAAAACTCTGCATTTGTGATCCTTCCTTGTAGTGGTCTGCTTCTTTTCACAAAGTCAAAGTGGCTTCATTCATAGAACTCCCCCCCACACACACACACACTTTGTGACAGACTGCCATTATTTCCTATGGGGGATATTTTGGGAGGGCTGGAGTAGCTGTTGTCCAAACAGATGAAACCAAAATTGCAGAGGAACTATTGCTGCCAGTCCTGTAAATAGTTGCTAAGTTTCACACTAATTGGGCCAAGTGGATGAATTCTATGGGCCCCTGAACAAAGTACCCCAGCCAATATAATTGCGGTTTCATTATTCCCTATGGGGGATTTTTCAGGAGGCTGGAGTGGCTATTTTTCAACCAAATAACAACAACATTGCAATGAAGTGAGTGCTGCTTGTCATGTAAATAATTTCTAAATTGGTCCAAGGGGATGAATTTTATGAGACCCTGAACAAGGTTCCTACAGTTCTTTACTTTCCCAGCCATAGCAATTTGCAAAGAGCAAAAGGCTCTGCCCCCCCAAGAGGGAGAGAACTAGAAATGCACCTCTCTGTGGCTTGTCTCCAAAGGGATTTAACTAGAAGCATCCTGTTGGAAAGGAGAAAAGCCATTGGCCAGGGAATCAGTTGAATCAAAGAAAAACACAAGCATGTGCTGTAGCTAGCTAGCAGCACCCATAGGTAAAAAAAACCCCCACACATTGTTTTGGGAGGGGTTTTTTGTTACCCAATAATATTAAATTTGTGTTAGCATTCTGGAACGTCATAGTAATGGTCCGAGCCAGTGATTTCCATGTATATCTTTGGCTTGGATATTTCATTATGCAACCCCTACTGATTAGTTTGAATCAGCAGTGTCTTTACATATGCATAGTTTTTCAAAAACATGTTGTAAGCCTGTTTAGTAGATTTGTGGCTGGCTGACAGAAACTGAACAGGCTGGGTGATCAGCTCATGTCTACCAATTTCTTCAAACATGGTCAGTTCAAGTGTCAAACACATTTATGGAGAAATTTGCATTATACCTACCCCTGACAAATTATAAGTTTTATGTGAGCACATTTTTACATGAGGATGTCTTGAAACAGATGGTTTCCTTTGTGAAAACTAAGGTGGTAGAAATCCATGAAAGAACTGTTCTACCTCATACTATACAGGTTTGAATGGACTCTTATTTTGCAATGGCTTAAAAAGCTCTACTTTCTGGAAAATAGCTGGATAGTAAACAAAAAATGAAGCCTATCTATAGGTTCAGGCTGCCTCAATCTATAGCTCTGGATGTTTCATGAACAATAAATGAATCTGAATGCAGGCCCTGATGAATAAATGTCTTAATTAAGTTTCCTTTTCTGACATATTATTTTACTCCTTTTATAACCTTTAGAAAAGTGAGGATTAAGCATGAGCAAATTTAATAGCCTGAAATATTTCTATACGAAGTGTTTTCCAAGTAATTACCATTAAAACTGCATTTAAAAAGCACACTGGGGGAACAAAACCAGTTAATCAGATAAATTATCCATTACAGTTAGTTTGACCATTCCTTAATAGAACACAGAAACCTGACTCAATTTCCTGCTGCAATCATTTGACTACAATGTCTTCGCTAATGTGAGCATGTTGCCCCTTGCACACTGAAAGGTAATGAAAGTGAAATATGCAGATGCCCCATCCAGAAAAAGTCCATTGCTCTATTTTCCACACAACCTAAGTAGTTAAATTGCCCAGGGATGTACTGTAATACAATACAGATAATGATAAAAAAATAAAACTGTACATGATTATCTCATTTCCAGTGACAGATTGACTTTTTATTTCCAAGAAGGAGGTACATTGAGATAAAAGAAAATAAAACTTATGTGAAGTGTGCTGGAAGTCATCAACATAACAAGACAAAACTATCCTTACAAGGAAGGGCTAATGAGATTACACTATATCCCTAGAGTATGGTGTATGACCAGAACCTATGTAACAAAATTAGAGTATTTCCTATTACTAATCTTCCTGTCACATCTTAGATTCATTAAAAACCAAACTTTTTATAAACTGTGATCTGATTACCCCCAAACAGAAAACAGATATTGAAACCACACCACTTACAGGGCTTGTATCAGGGGAAGAATTCAGTCTCACTTACATTGGAATCTGTGGGCTTTGAAATATGACTTCAAATCCTAGTTAAACCATAAATGCACACTCTTGGTTTTATTTTATCATCTGTTAAGTAGAACAACAGAACAATAGAAAACAGCTCTTCAAGAGAGGTCACCTCATGTCTCTCTAGCATCAGAAACAGTTTGGTTGAAAACAAAGCTGCTTCCCCACAGGGATCCCTACATTTGCATTTGTCAAAAGACTCTGAATAAATTAATCAAGTTTGATATCAAAAATGCCCCCCCGAACTAGCAGGAGCTTTACCTGGAGTTTGCCACAAAAGGGTAGCCCATCCATTGAAATGTTCTAAAGAACACATTGTTCAAAGGCCTCTTGACCTCAGCATCCAGAAGTTCCTTCATCCAATCTGATTGACTGAATTTTTCTGGTTAATCGACTAAGGCTATAAAATTCTCTTACTTTAGTAAATCCATTAATTCAATCCTGAACCTCGAGAAATGTCATCAAACTACTGCTCAGTCTTTGTTGAATCAGCCCAAATCTGTCCACCACCCTGGTAATTCAATGACTCCACCTAAAATCACCTTACTTCCCCTCTTTTGCTTCCCATATCTCATCCAGAACACAATACCTCACACTCTCAATCTCATCCAGCTGTGCATCCTAAACTTACCCTTCACAAAGGCCCCCACCAAAGACTTTCCAAGGTCCTCCAGTATTGTAGTTGGTCAAGTTTTCTTCCCCAACTTTGTGGTTTGCTTGCTTTCCAGACTTTTGGCCTTTTGCTGAGTCACTGAATCTTTCAACTTGCATCCCCAGCTTCTTTGCTGATTTTGGTCTGGATTTTTCCTTCAACTCAGACCAGCTTGTCTTCTCTCCTGGATCACAGGTCAAAAGACTTTTCAGGGTAATTAAACATGTTTTTCTTTTCACCCTTTATTTCCCAAGAGTAGAATTGCTAGGATTATGTTACTGTATTCCACTGTTGCTTTATGTTTTTGCTCTCCCTTTCATTTCATTTTTCTAGCCTTGTATCTTACAAAATAAAGATTACTTCTTTTCATTCCCAAACGGAATGAGGATCGAAGCAGAGGGCGGGGTAAAGAAGGGGGCGGGGCTTCACCACGTGACCGCCCCGCCCCCTAGAGGTTCTCTTCCGGAGCTCCGTACCTGAGAGCTCCCCCCCGACTAGAGCCCTGCTTCTTTTTGAGATTCTGCATGTGTCTCCTTTTTCTCTTACTTGTGTCTCCTTTTTCTCTTACTTGTAGTGTTGTATCACATTAGGACTCAGGTATGCACCAGACTATTCGACCCCAAAATAATTACTCCGGTGACATGGTCCAACCGCATATATGTAAAAGATGTTTTGCAGATAATGGGCTCAATGTGTTTGGGTAACACCAGAGCCAGCGTCTACTCAGCAGTGGTGCCTCAGCTGTAGAAATCCATCTTCACAGTAGCTTTCCCAGTACCACTTTTGCCTAGTTATAGATACCATGATGTTTTGATTTTCCTAGACATTTGGCAATTTTGTATTACTTTCGCTGTCATTTACCAGGAGCATTATCAGATTTCTTATCCTTGGCAATTCAACATATAAGGGTACCAAGGAGGAAGCACTAGAGCATGCATGTCTTCAGAACCTGAGTCACTAAGGGGTCAGCACTGGGCCCAATGTCACAGTAGTCATTAGAGAGTCATGGGCCCTCTTGGAGCCTTGGGAGCTGCAGGACTTGGCAAGCCTTGATGACACCTTAGGGAACTCCATGCTCTTCCAAAAAGAACCCTGGGGTCACTGATGATACTCTGATGCACAGATCCAGTTTCTTCATTAGGCTTCTCAGCTTGGGAAAACATACGTTGATAATCATTTAATCTTCAACTTGATGCAAGTGAATTGTCTTTAGGAATGAGCCAATTAGGGGTGTGCATAACAAAATTAATGAGCCAAAGATATACTCAAAAATAGGCGGTTAGTACAGGGATTTCCTGGAATGGGAATACAAATCTCGGATTGCTGGTGTAATGAAAACTCTTTCCTTGAAACAATCTATGGTTCTCTCCCCCAAAATTCTGGTGCTTACCAGCAATGCAACATATGCTCACTTTTTCTCTGTTTCAACTAATATTTTGGGAAATAGCATTTATCCTTTCCAATTAGAGCCTTGCAAGGGAAGGGAGCAGAGCACTCCCAGCCAATCACCTTTACAGACAAGCTGTAGAGAGCTGTCACTCTCCTTCATTTCTTCATTTGTGGAAGCAGGGCATCTTCCCCCTCTACAAGTAGAATGGCTGGTTGCACCTTGTTTGAGGGCCAGTAGAATTGGAACCCTTAGTTCGCTTTCCTTGAAATTTGCCTGGTGCAGATAGGATGGACAGTTTTCACTACCCTACAGTTGTATTGCTATTTGGTTGAAAAACAGCTGCAGCCACCCCAAATCCACCATAGGGAATAGTGGAAATGCTGCCAATCTCCTCCCTCACTTTATGAAACAAACAGATCACAACAGGTAAGCATGGCAAAGAGTTTTCAGCAGAAAGGTCTTTTTAAAATTGTCAGTTATTGTAAGAGGAGGAAAATGAAATGAACGCCGACAGGGTTTTTTTTTTTAATGCTTCTGACTAGCATCATTCCTCCACCCACCACAGGAATCAGTGGCGAGCTAAGTCTGTGCTGAGAGGCATCTACTTTGTGGGGTCCATAAATTGAACCCCTTGATCCAATGAACTTTAAAATCATGCCATTTGGTGCCATTTGTTGTGAAATTTGATGCCGTTACTTTTATAAACAGCTGCCCCAACCCTCTAGACGATTCTCCGTTGAAAACAATGGCCCCTAAACTCTGGAACCCAAAAAACCCACAAGAATTTGAATCACAAGTTGATAATGTCCCACATGAATATAAGCAATTACAGCCCCCCCCCCCGAATCCTGGATACAAAAGTGAACACACCTAGAGCTAGCCATGTTGGTCTGAGGCAACAAAACAAAGTTTGAGTCCAGTGGCACCTTTAAGTCCAACAAAGTTTAATTCTGGGTATAAGCTTTCAAGTGCATACACACTTCTCCAGAACTAATATGAGTTTTTGAAGTTCTTAGAGCTAACATGAGTTTTTGAAATTTCTTGTTGATTTCAAATGTCATTATTATTGGTTTTGGTTCACCTTATTTTCATGTAGACACTTCTGTTTTATATTATTTAATGCCATGTTTATGTCATTTATTCACACAATTATATGCCATTTATAGGGATGAGCATAAACCTAAAAAATCTGGTTTGGTTTGATTTAGGGTCTGGGCAGCCTCCAAACTGGAACCCAAACTGAACCAAGCCAAAAGGCCCCAAACTGAACCAGCGAGTTTGGTTCCCCCTTTCTCCCAGCCATGGTGAGCCATGGCCAGGAGAAAAGGGGGATCATACGAGAATGGTTAAATGGCTGGCAGCTGATGAGCAGACACACTCCACTGTTAGGTTTAAATGGCTCGCAGCCATTTCAGCCTAACAGTCAGGTGGGTGTGACCATCCCCTGTTAGGTTGAAATGGCTAGGCACCATTTCACCAGGCCGTTTTGCTTCCCCCCGCTTGGAAGTGGGGGAGACCTAAACCAACCGATGAAATGGCTCACAGCCATTTCAGCCTAACAGTGGAATGGGTGCACCAGTCAGCTGTTAGGCTGAGATGGCTGGCAGCCATTTAAACCTAACAGGTCAGCTGTGAATCCATGCCACTCAGCTGTTAAGGTGAAATGGCTGGCAGCCATTTTATCATTTTGTTTTGCATCCCCCTAGCTTCAATGCGAGGAGGGAAGTGAAACTGTCCAGTGAATGGCTTGCAGCCATTTAAATCTAACAGGTCAGCTGTGGACAGATGTCGCTCAGCTGTTAGGTTTAAATGACTTGAACAGTCAAACTGGACAAAAGTTTGGTAAATGTTTGGGGAAGGCACCAAATTTTGGGATCATGAGCCAATTTGTGCCTATCCCTAGCCATTTATACCTAAGTGATACAGGGGGAAAAATGAAAATGCATTCATTTTAATGTGAAATGTTCAGTATAAGGAAATGAAAGTAGTGTTTAAATAAAGATCATGGGTTCATTTCTTACAAAGAGGAAACAAAACTGTAATAGAGATATTTCTTTAGAACCAGACAACTTTCAAAATTTGTCTGTTCCATAGCATGTATTCTTCTTTTCAATATATTTTAAAATATATTTTATTCTGAGCAGTCTAATGGACTTCATTCATCACTTGCTGTTCTTAAACTCAGTTTAAGTAACCTTTACCCAGATTCCACACACCCCCCAAAAACCACTATTTTATACTAATTAAGTTGAATATTTAGGGGCAGGGTCAGTATTTCTAATGAATGGGTCAGTATTTCTAAACATAGTGGTTCATTCTGAAAGTTTTCAATCAGAACTCAAATGAAGTTGTAAATGTCACACTGGTTTTATTTTTTTAAAAAAAATGTTTATGTGAAGGTACTTTGTTTACTGTTGAAAATTAAGATGCAGGACACATGAAAGAGTATGCTATTAATTAAAAGTGATTTATTAAAAAGTCTAATGTATTAAATGCCACAAGAATATTATGTACAAGTAGCTCTCTTCAGTCAAATTCCAGTCAAATTTGTAGAAGCTATGCCATACGCATCCATAATTTGAAGAGGAAAAATCCATCATGAACATCTGGATCGTCAACCTTTTTGTGTGAACATTTTTTTTTGTGGAGTTATGCCAGCTCATTTTTTAAATGTAATTTTTCAAAACAAAGGCCCTGTTCATACGAGCCCATTTGGGCCGGGAGCGGGACGGAACTGGGGCGGAGCAAAAAGGCGCGATCTCACCTCAACATCTGGGGAGCGTGCCGTCTCCATCCCTGATCCATCCCAACAGCCCATACTGCGCCGTAAAAAAGAACCACCTCTCTAGGTGGTTGCATCCATTGGTGTGGCTCAGGCCGGGCTGTGGGATCGGCGGCGTGTCCTTGCGCCGCCGCATCCCGGCCCCCAGCCATACTGCGCATGCCCGAGCATGCGCAGTTCGGCAGCCTCCCCCCTCCCCTCGGACTTTTCCTCCCCGGCATCTGATCGTGCCGGGGAGCGATGCGCCGCGGCTAGGGGATCCGTGGGATCCCGCCGCGGCGTCTCAAGTTTGGAGCGGCTCTGAGTAGCCGCGTTTCAGCCGTCCCGTGTGCCTGGGGCCAAAGGGGACCTATATTTGCAGCACAGCAGAATGTCATGAATTTAGTATAATATCTCCAAACAGTTATGAAAACAGCATGAGAGAATAATAGTTCTGGGGATAACCTAGATGGGGATGCAAAATACGTAAACATTATGCATATATTGATTTTTATTTACATAGCAAAAGTATGCATTTCTTTTTAGCATATAAGCATTGTGCTTTCTGTATGATAGTTGCAAAGCCAGATAACAGCTGCTTTATAATGCCATTTTGCACAGAGTTATCCCCATATAATTTTAATAAAATCAATGGATTCAGGCTGGAGTAATTATTGTTGCTGTTGTTCCTGAGAGCATAATTAAACCCACCCAGCAAGAATATCCGGTAAAGACTGATAGATTTTTCAAATTGAATTGGAAACCAAGAAATATTTTTATCTTCTGGTCCTACTCTCTGCAGTCACACCTAACCCAGAACTTCAAAGTTTATACTTCTTAGTGATAGCCAAATGAGGATCACTAAAACTTCCTCCCCTCATAGAGACTGATAGATTTCTCAAATCAAATTGTAAACCAAGAAGCATTTTTATCTTCTGGTCCTACTTTCTGCAGTCACACCTAACCCAGAACTTCAAAGTTTATACTTCTTAGTAGTAGTCAAATGAGGATCCCCAACACTTCCTCCTAAGGAACTACAAGTTCCATGCCTTCTTGTGTGGCTGCACATTTGTAGCACCTGGTTGCCCCCCCCCCCAATAAGAAGAAGGAGAGATACACCAGCATGGATTTAAACAAGGGCCAATTTATTAACTTAGTTAAATCTGGGTGGAAAGGGTGAAAAACCCAAGTGTGGAATAGGCAAGGGAGGTGTCACCCTGGACCACCTCCTTGCCCTCCATTGGGTGAGACACCTGCCCTGGCCCTGAGCCATCCTCTTGGCTCATGACTGGTGACCTGGCCAACTGGTGGCTGCCCTGTGGCACCATCCCAGAAGCTGTAAAACTTGCTGGGAGGAGCCTATCCAGGGCAGCCCCAAAGGCAGTCCCCCATTCCCAGCCCTGAGCTGTAAAACCTGAAGGCGATTATGGCAGACCCATTATTCCCAATGGAATATGCCCAAGGTGCTCACCGGATCTGCATCCTAACCTGCACTAAACTGCAAAGTGACCAATCTAGTTAAATGGAACCACCACAACCATTTCCCCCAAATAACACTGCCAACAGTGTTATGAGCCAGTTATAGGAGGTGAAAAATTCCTACCTGGCCCCCAAAAGGCAACCAGCAAGAAACCTGCACTGTATACAGGGCAGGAGGGTGGGTTGAGTATGATGCAGAAGAAGGCTAGCGGGGGTGGAGCCAGTCTTTAAACCCAGTTGGCTCCATCCCCACTTCAGGGAATGACACTAGTGCCACTCGCTGTCATTCTGCCTCCCCCCCTTCATGGTTGGCAAAGCAGCCCCTGCCCTCCACAGCTTTTTGGTTGAGAGGGCGGAAGGGAGCCAGATTCTGAAGCAGAAATTAACAAGAAACAGCATTTTCAGTTCCTCTACATGTGTATCATTGCTATGGAACTTGGGGTTCTGGGTGGAGTGGCTATTTCTTGGCTTGCCAGGAGCCACAATGTAGCAAAAAAGAGTTTTCTGGTATGCCTGCAACTTTATCAGTTAGTCTATGCCCATGACCTCCAACGTACAAAAGACAATGTACCTAGCCTCTTAATTTACACACAGTTTTATTCCCAGGTACAAAATATGCACAATGCCATGTACAAAATCAGCATATATTTATTTCCACTTGTTCCTTTAAACCATATAAACAATCTGGAAAGCACTAGGACCTATCGCATACATTGCAAAACGAAACAAAAAAAAATCCAACGTATGTGCACAGTTTCCATCCGACAAGTGACATGATTTTGTAGTTGAGTATCATACCCAGAGACAATTTCAGAAATTGTCAAATGGAGCAGCCTTATGTCTCCACCGGCCAAATGTAACAGTCTATAAATTTCAATACAATAATGCTCAGTGGTTAAAATAAAGATGGGTGAATTTGTACTGTCTCATTATGTAGTTTTGTCTGGCATAGCTATAGTAAACATGCATAATCTGACAGGGCAGTTATACTGTGCTGCTACATTGGTGGTTGCTCCATTAGGGCTAATATAACATAGCTGTACTCTTTTGTATGCCCACCAACTAAATACAGAGCACAAAGGCAGCTGTATAAATAAGAGATAATATAGCGACACCAATAAAATTCCCACACTATCACGAAACACTGCTGCCCCTCTATCACAATGTCACTAACTAATAATATCTTCTCATTATCTATGCATGGAAGGTTCTCATCAATATGTAGCTCTAGCAGGGATGCCACAGTGCTGCCACTCTTATGTCCACTCTCTTGCTCTTTTCTATGCACAAGGAACAATCATGTTCTCAGGACCAGAAAAATGCCTCCTCCCATCTAATTCTCTTCACATGCCCATAGACAGGAGTCAGACACTTTCCCAGATAAGGTGGCATGTCTCACATGCATGCCATGAATTCTACACAGACACTACTATTCATCTTCCAGGCATCACTTTTGTTTTGGTGTCTGTGACAGTGAGCCAAGCTGTTGTAAGGCAGAGAAAAGGGAGCCACTCACACAGGGAGAATGGAAGCTATAGCACCATGCTTACAGGAGGTAGAGTCATGAGCTGCCTGGTAAGTGAGCGGGAGTAGGGTGGGACAATGCAATATGGAGTATGAGTCCCACCAGGGAAAGTGGCAATGTGCCTTCATATGGAAAAGTATTGTTTTTATATGCATAACTGTGCAAATCAAATAGAAAGAAATGGTTACAAGTCAGATAATGAATTAACTAAAATTTATTTTTATCAGATGACATCATTGCCCAAATAACTCAGGACTTTATATATTTAATAATTAAGGATCTGGAAAACACCAATATAAGGCAGAATCCTGACTTATAGTTCAATGGCAGTTACAGGAGTCATCAAAGGCGTATTTGATGTCTTCATATATATTTGCAGAAGACAAAAGGGAATAGACTGAACTGTGCCTGAACTCTGACTATGACATTGAGACCTACTTGGTGAAAGGCACACTCATGGGTAATCGAATAACAAAAGGAAGGCAGAAAAAAGAAGCTAATGCAACCATTTCATGCCAATTTGAGCATTCTCAGTGTGGTCAGTAGCACTTATGGGAACAAAGCAATGTGCTTTTGATACTGTAAATTACCAAGAGAGTACAAATGCGTTGAGTTTTAAATTAAGTGTAAAAGAACACTGCATCTTTTTCATCATGGGAAGATTCTCAGTGCTTTGCAGGCCGAGACTAATTCCCATGCAAATGCACTATGGTATGGCATCGATGGCAGACCTGCTCGCCAGTGGTCCTAGAAATGGAATCATGTTGTGTGAATGAGATGCAAATTTGTTTGCTGGTATACATATTTGCCTATAAGGCTTGATGAAACTTCATGTGCATCTTTCACAATATAAGGGCGTTATTAGAACTGCTGAGGTGCTACAGTTGATTGTGCAGTAGTAGCCAGTAATATCTATTCTTCAGAGGCCGTGCATGAGAAACTATGGCACAGAGATGCTTAACTTTCCAAAGGAGGAGCATATGTTTTATGGACTCACAGGCAGGAGAGAGATAATGCAGAACAGGAAGCAGGCATTTCATTTGCCCTTAAACCTAATTAGCCAAAGAACTAGAATAATTCTGTGAAATAAACTAAAAGTTCTGTAATTATCACTTATATGATCATATCTACAAACTACTTATGGGATCATCTGACTAAAAATGCACCAACACTGATGTTTCCTCTCCTCTGCTAGAGCTTAAGGATGTTCCTAGCTACAGAAGGAGGGGAGGGAGACAAGAGAGTCTTTCCTTGGGTGTTGTTGTTGTTTTTTCTTTTGAGAGAGCTGCCAGCCGCTGGCATGCCTTTGATAAATAGAAAGCAGCTGGTGTCCCAAGGATGGCTATTAATCTCTTCAGAAGATGAAAGTTAAGTGGGGAAAGCAGAGCAATACTTTGTAATTACTGGTTCACAGACTTCCTTGGGACGAAAACGAGTCTGAAACAGTTCCTACTTGGAAGACAGATTAGTTTTAATTGATACATCTTAACTCTAAGACATTAGAATAAACCACATTGTGACAAAATTTGAGTCAAAGCTCCTTCTTTAGGATAACTATTAGCTGGAAACATGGATTTGATTACACTTTCTACTTGTCTGTGCTAGAAAGATATATGGGCTGTATATGGAAAAGGCAGCCTTGGGATGTAGGTCTTGTTAGATACCGGTGCCCCCCCACCCCCATTTTAGAAGTAGTATTTCTGAGGCTTCAGAACTCCATGACTGACACTGATAATGCTGGGATTGCTTTTCTTTCTGTTGGTCAATAAGGAAATTAACATGTAGCTATAATTTATGCTGTGGTGGCTCAAGTGGTTAAGATGCTGAACTGCAGGCTGTGGAAGGTCAGTAGTTCAGCAGTTCGAGACCCGGGTGCCGCATGACGGAGTGAGCTCCCGTCTCTAGTTCCAGCTCCTGCCAACCTAGCAGTTCGAAAGCAAGAAATTGCAAGTAGATAAATAGGTACCACTTCAGTGGGAAGGTAACAGCGCTCCGTGCGCCTTGGTGTTTAGTCATGCCGGCCACATGACCATGGAAACAGCTTTGGACAGCTCTGACTCTTCGGCTTTGAAACGGAGATGAGCACCGCAACCCTAGAGTCGGATTCGACTGGCTTTCGAGCAAGGGAACTTTTACCTTTACCTATAATGTATGCAGCCTCAAATAACATATATACAATGCATGTGCTCCAGTACAATTTAGAAAGAATGAGTGCTCATATACAAAATTCCACAAGGTCATGTGTTTGTTTAATTAAATAAAGAACTCAAATCCCTCTGACTTCATTTAGCTCTGATTAGAACCTTAAAGGTAAGCACAGCCTTGAAGTGGTTTTTAGAATGGAAGTGATTGCAAGTGAAACAAAGGTGAATTTCCATGTATGGGTATTTTTGTTGAACCTAACTAAAAACATCACAACACCAACCGGCATTTGTTATTCACCAGCTAATCTTACCTTTTCTATGGGCTAATTTTTGTAATGTTTGAATTCTACTTGGACAAATATGCTGTGATTTTCAATAGGCATCATTTTGTTTTTGGCGTTGTTTAAGAAAGAAGACCATCAGAGCTGGGATTCTTATAGTATTACTACATGCAGAACTACTCCAGTCTAAACTCATGTAAATCCATGGGTTTAGGCGAAAATAACTTTGCACAGAATTGTACTATTTAAAACTTGTAAACAGATTTTAAGGTGTCACACTTTTTAATCCATTTTCATTGACAGGTGTTGCTTTTGTGAGTTTTCATGCTACAGACTCAGGTATCTCAAAACAGTGGCAATGAATTCCATAATCTGACCATGAAATGTTTTTTCACAGAAATGTAAATGTAAGAGTTTTTGGTTCCACCAACCCATTATTCAAAATAGAACAAGCTTCAATGTTTGTTATACTTTACAGTGCAAACATGCTTTGTTACTCAAATAGTTCATTAAGGAAAATGATAATGGCTTGGCAGTAACAAAACTCCACCCCGCCATATTTTATTCTGTCTTCTGTCATGTATTGTTCAAGTGATGGTTATCTCTCTCGTTTAACAAAAATGTAATTGCTCCAAATATCACAGCCTGGAACTAATTCAGAAATGGCAGGAGCCCCTTCCTCCTCCCCTACAGTTGTTTGACACCAGGAAAAGATATGTTTTTATCCCATTAGACAGGAGTGTCAGATTAGGAGGTGGAGAAAAATATGTCCTTCAGATCAAATTGGCTCCTGACATTTCCCCCCCTCTCTTGCATGTTTATTTAAGCCATCTGGATTTGACCTTTACTCATTCCTTACTCAAAGGCTTTCATGGACATACCATTTTATAGCCATAATTACTCTGCGATCATATATACATGCCAGGAATAAGGTTTTGTTTTGTTTTCAGTACTTCCATCTGATGGCTTGTAGTGCAATTCTTTTAAATCCATCAAAATCAGTGAATTTAGAAAGTACGACAACTCTTCTTAGGATTGCACTGTAAAAATAGTAGTTATGGCCTGGGGGAGCTGCACATTTCACCACCCCAATCAATTGCACCACCACCACCTTTGACCAAGTAGCACAGCTACAAATCTGGAAAATGGAAAGAATGCAGCCTTCCCTATCACTTGGGTCACCACAAGAAGACTCCAATGGTGCTACCTTCAGGGGCAGCTTGCAGAGACACAGACTTAGGTCTGAAAGGCATGTCTCCTCCTCATGAACCTGTAGGATCTGGGGAAAGCACTGGCCTACAGTTGTTACTGCGGACAGGCAAGGTCAGCTCCAGCAGGAGTTGAATGAGGTGGCAAATTGTGGAATCAAACTTTGTGTGTGGTGGGGAGAGATGAATCTCTGGAAGGCTAGGGGAGTTTGTGTGTATGGGTGTGGTATACAGTTTAATTGGAATATTGTCTTATTTGGTTTGAGGAAAGGGTTAATATTAGAACCATACAACTTGACTCAGAATGGGACCTGCTGTCCTACAGTAATGCTGACTAATGGAAAGTAACTGATCCCTTTTCTTTAGTCTGGTGCTGCAATGCAGGCTGGGATGGCGGCCAAGTATTTTTTTTATTATTGGTGTAGTAGAGAAAGAATGCTCTGAAAGGAGGATTTGTCTAGACAAGGTGGGGTTAAAAATCATCTTTGAGCCAGATCTTGCTTTCACAAATGGGGGGGGGGGACATGACTCATCATTTGTCTGAACTGAGCATATCACTAAGATGCAATGGAAGGAAAACTTACCCAGACTCTCCACAAACTAGGAGTGATCACCACCAACTCCTTACTCAGATTATATGGGCTACATATTTCATTTTAAAATATGCTACCACCTCATAGGCATATATTAGATTACATTTTAAGAAGCATGTTCACATTATTTCACTCAACATATAGCGTATGTCAAGTGAATTATAAAGTGAAAAGTAAGGTACTTGTTTCCCTTGAAATCAAAAGCCTTCTATTATTAATCTGACCTTTAAATGTACCATTTTGTTAGGCAAACATCATTATCTGAAATTAGTCACAGCTTTCTTGTTTTGCGCAAGCAAATCTTTGATTCCTGGCCTTTCTATAATGCCACTATTCATTTTAATAATTTATGCTTCTCTGCTTATCAGCTTTTGAAATCAAAATGGGGCATTCTGGTATAAGTCATTCCCACTGCTTTTCATTTTAATGCATGGGCACCAGACACAAATATAATTGGGGCAATCTGTTATTTACATGTTTGTTTCAGATGTAGGTGGCAATCCTGTATTCTCTGTAAAAAATGAGGAAAGATGGGGGTGGGGTCAGAAAGTAGAGCTTTGAAAATTGTACCTGTGTTAGACAGAACAAATGTGATTTTCATACTCAACAAACTGTCTTGCGTATAGGCTGCTTTTGAAGTACACACAGAATTAAGATGGTATGAGGCAGTCTATGATTCTTTTCCATGTAGGTAAGGAAAGGTAGCTTTCTCTGTTCCATTACTTTGTTGAATGTTGCTCTACACAGCATTCTACTTTAATTTTGCTCTAATGTGACGAATTTCTAAAATTAATTATAGATGTTAGAATCAGTCTCACTCCCTGATACTTAAATCAGCAAACCTGTGAAGGTCCTGCAACTTGCAAAGGTGTCCCCTTGCTAGCATGGAGCAAATATGTTTTTAGGTACTTTAAAATATATCTGGGATTTTAACCCTGTGTATACCAAGGATTCAGACCAACAAGAAGGAATAAGCTTCTTAAACACAAAAAAATGATTTTATTTAACAGAAAAGAAACCAAAGGTCCCGATCACACACAGAATTTGCCGTGCGATAGGCATGAATGCCAAGTGGATTTTAAGGGTGCAATCACACTGTAACATCTGGCAAGTGTCCCGCACCCGTCAGCAACCCGTTTCGCTCCACTGAAGAAGCGGAGTAAAAAGACACTGGGGAAAGTCCAGTAGCAAACGGGCCACAGACGGACTTTCCCCTGTGTGATCACTCCAGCGCGCTCTTAGGGCGTCAGGATGGTCTGATCAGGCCATCCCAACTCCATGCCATTGTTTTTTCCCCCTTCTCAGTATGCACATCATCGCATATTGCTGTAGGAAGCCCGCAGTGTGGAGATGCGATTCATTGATCCTCCATTGAAGCGAATTGAAAACAAACAGCAAACCCCCCCCCCAACTCACCTGTGATTGCGTCTGATCATGCAGTGGTGGGCTATGCCCACAGCTTCAAGGAACTGTGTGATCGTGCAACTGTGGGTCAATTTCCTCTGGAGTAAATAGCCTCGCTTCCCCTGCACATTATCTTGCGTGTGTGACCGCGACCCAAATAAAGCAACCTGAAGAGCGAAATGAAGGTTTGCAGAAAAGAAAAACTCATTAATAAAAGAACCCAGAATCCTAATAAACCACCCCCCTAGAGGGAAAAAAACTGAAAGGGGAAAACAAGCCTGGTCTCAGAGAGAAGGGGGAGGGAGGCTGCCCACAGTGCCGATGAAAGAGGGTTAGGAGCTTGAAACAGACCATGCCGGGAGGGGCAGGGCATAGAAAAGCGGGTTTAGGCAGTGAACAGGCAACCCATGAAGTTATGATAACTGGATGAATCCAAACCAGCTACAAAATTGGTTAGCTGAGTAATTCTTTATGTCCTTTTGCCAAGAGTGAGGAGGAGACAGGGAGTTGGTTTTGCCATGTAAGAGCAATCAAAACAAGCCTGTAGCTCCAGTGGGGCATCTCAGGGTCGGAGGCATGCCACAGGCACATCTGCTCCCTCCAGTTTGGTGTAGTGGTTAAGTGTGCAGACTCTTATCTGGGAGAACCGGGTTTGATTCCCCATGCCTCCACTTGCAGCTGCTGGATGACCTTGGGCAAGCTGTAGTTCTGGCACAGCTGTTCTTGAACAAGCAGTTCTCTCAGAGCACTCTCAGCCCCACCTACCTCTGTTGTGGGGAGGGGAAGGGAAAGGAGTTTGTAAGCCGCTCTGAAGGGCAGGGTATAAATCCAATCTCTCCTTCTTCTCCTCTTCCTCCAGCCTTCTCTCTCTCTTGTTGCTTTTAAAAAACTTTTACTCTCTTGTCGCTCCTGACACAGTGCCCCTTGACTTATTTAAATGCCCCTCAAAGTAAAAAATCCTGGCTAAGGCCCTGAGTAAAAATTACATCTGTCTGGGGATGAGTAAGTTCCAAAAAAAGGTCTATATTGTGGAGGGGACCCCCCCCCCATTTGCATTAAAGGGATATTGTTTGAAAGACCTGGGTCATTATTTAAGATCAAATTATCTGGGAGGAGGCTCTAAGGTCCTTCGGGGAAATGACCCTCAAGTGAATCCTTCTTAGGGTGGGCTTTTGCATGATTGCCCTATATTCCTTTATACCGTCATTTCATGTTAGTTTAATACATGTTTCATTTATCATTTCAAGGTCCATGCTCCATCCATAGGAATAAAAAATATCAAAAATGGGTATCCATGGGGGGAAAGCCTTGGAGTCTTCACTCCTATGTGTACAGCTCTGCTGTTACTTAAAACTATTGCCCACCTAATCAAACCCTTGAGGCTGATCTCAAGATGGTGAAGGGAATAGGGTGTGTGTGTGACTAAAGCAGATAAGAACATAAGAACATAAGAACACAAGAGACGCCAATGTTGGATCAGGCCAAAGGCCCATCCAGTCCAACACTCTGTGTCACACAGTGGCCAGAAACACCAGGTGCCATCAGGAGGTCCACCAGTGGGGCCAGGACACTAGAAGCCCTCCCACTGTTGACCCCCCCCAAGCACCAAGAAGACAGAGCATCACTTGCCCCAGAGCCCCTATCTATACCTTGTGGCTAATAGCCACTGATGGACCTCTGCTCCATATGCTTATCTAATTCCCTTTTGAAGCCGTCCATGCTTGTAGCCGCCACCACCTCCTGTGGCAGTGAATTCCATGTGTTAATCACTCTTTGGGTGAAGAAGTACTTCCTTTTATCCGTTCTAACCCGACCGCTCAGCAATTTCATTGAGTGCCCACGAGTTCTTGTATTGTGAGAATGGGAGAAAAGTACCTCTTTCTCTACCTGCTCTATCCCATCTTATAAACCTCAATCATGTCTCCCCTCAGTCATCATTTCTCCAAGCCAAAGAGCCCTAAGTGCTTTAACCTTTCCTCATAGGGAAAGTGTTCCAAGCCTTTTATAATTCGAGTTGCCCTTTTCTGCACTTTTCCCAAAGCTATAATATCCTTTTTTAGGTGTGGTGACCAGAACTGCACACAGTATTCCAAATGAGGTTGCACCATTGATTTATATAGGGGCATTATGATATTGGCTGATCTGTTTTCAATCCCCTTCCTAATAATCCCCAGCACAGTATTGTCCTTTTTTATTGCAGTCACACACTGTCTCATCATTTTCAGTGAGTTATCTACTACAACTCCAAGATCTCTCTCTTGATCAGTCTCTGCCAGTTCAGACCCCATCAATGTGTATTTATATTTAGGATTTTTGGCTCCAATGTGCATCATCTTGCACTTGGCCACATTGAACCCCATTTGCCATGTTTATTTATTAATTTATTATTTAGATTTGTATCACGCACTCCCCGTAGGACATGTTGATGTCCACTTGCTCATCCTCGACAGATCCCTTTGGAGTGCCTCACAATCCTCCCTGGTTTTCACCACCCTGAACCACTTCGTATCATCCGCAAATTTAGCCACTTCACT
Organism: Gekko japonicus; assembly: GCF_001447785.1. Classification (NCBI taxonomy): domain Eukaryota; kingdom Metazoa; phylum Chordata; class Lepidosauria; order Squamata; family Gekkonidae; genus Gekko; species Gekko japonicus. The sequence continues at coordinate 243,911 of NW_015175424.1, forward strand.
GCTTACTCTCAACTCCAAATTGAAGGGCATTTAAATAAAACACCAGGTTTACCCCCTCACATTGACTGGGTAAACATATGTTCAAGTCATGCTGTAGAAGGGAGATTCCTAGACATCATGCATTACTGCATACTGGAAACGTTGGTCACAGAGCCAACCAAAGTGGACAGAGAGAACTTTTCTCCCTCTCCCAACATACTAGAACTTGAAGGCATGCAATGAAGTTAATGGGCAGTAGATTCAGGACAGAAAAAGAAAATAGTTCTTTACATAAGAAGTGATTAAAATATAGGATTCACTGACAGAGGATGCTGTGATGGGCACAAGATAGACAGTTTTAAAGGGGATTAGACAGATTCATGGAGGATAGGTTTATCAGTGGCTACTAACCATGGTGACTGAGGAGAACCTCCATATCTATAGGCACTAAACCTCTGAATCCCAGTGGCAGGAGGCAACATCAGGGAAAGGCCTGTGTGCCCTGTGGTTGGCCCTCCAGAGGAAGTGGTTGGCCACTGTGTGAGACAGGATGCTGGACTAAATGATCCATCAGGGCTGTCTATATGAGCTTCTCAGGAGTGCATGTGGACTGCTGGATTTGTAGCTGGAAGTTCTCATTTCTTCCCTTTACTTATAAACCAAGACAATAAGAGGAAATTGGTCTTGGTGGTCTCCAGTTTGGGGTAGTGGTTAGGAGTGGCAAGCTCTAATGTAGGGTTTGATTCCCCATTCCTCCACATGCAGCTGCTGGGTGACCTTGGAGCAGTCACAGTTTTCTCAGAGCTGTTCTCCCAAGAGCAGTTCTCTCAGACCTCTCTCAGCCTTACCTCCCTCACAGGGTGTCTGTTGTGGGGAGAGGAAGGGAAGGAGATTGCAAGCTACTCTGAGACTCTGAATGAAGGGTGGGATATAAATCCAGTCTCCTCCTCCTCCTTCTTCTCTCACAGATTTTTTTTCCTTTTCCTTCTTGCATGATATTGATTTCACTTAGTCTCCTTAACATAAAAAAGCCTAGAGGCAATTTAAATGAGGAAAGAACATTAACATTTCATATATGAGTAGGCAGTCTAGTAGAAAAAATGTCAGAGACCTTTCCTGATGATGATTTTTGCATCTATTTATTCTCATAGAAACAGATATTAGAGTAAATCTGGTGCCCTGAAATAATTATGTTGTAAATATGTATTCCAGGTTTCATTGTGATCTATGAAAGAGATGTGCAGTGCAATCCTAAACATTTATACCATTCTAAGCCTACCAACTTCAGTGAACTTAAGGCCAAGCTACACAATAGGCCCAACATGTAGGGATTCCAGTCCTCCCAGTCCGGGAGGGGGGTCCCCCAATTTGGAGTGGGCTTTCCTGCCACCGGCCAGCTGGTTGGCGAGGGGAAATCTCATCCTCTAATGATGTTTTTGGGCCACTTCCAGTAAAACTCCTAGGGTCATCATCACACTGGGGACATCAGGGGGTGACACTCTGGGTTCTGGGCAAAACTCTATGGTTTGAAGCCAAATTTACCATAGAGTTTTGTCCCAAAACCAGAACATGCCCCCCCCGCTGGCCGGGTAAGTGGATCTGGCAACCCTAAGCATGAATGTACATATATACTTTATCACTTTATATTTTGAATCTTTCCTTTCTCTCCCCTCCAAAATATAGTATTCTGAACATGCACTCCAATTTTCATTCTGCTATCTCAGTCTTTCCCCCCCTTTCTTCCTGTTCTCTGCAATCCATGCTCTCAGTTGCAGAACTTGGGTTTCATTGAAAAGGAAAATCTCGTACTCCTCTTCCTTTTGCAATTGGAAAATCAGAAGCCAACCTCCTCTGATCACCAGCTTCACCATGTAAGTATTTTTCTTGGGGGGGGGGGTGTCAGAATCTGATCAGCTGTGAGCTGGTGTCTGACCAAGAGAAACCTGTGCATTTGTTCAGCAGCTGTTCAGATTGCTCAATGCAAGCCGAACATATCCTTGATTGTATCACAGTCTGATTGTGAGTGTCAAACAGGGTATGTTCAACTGCCAAACAGGTTCACTGCAAAATCTGCAACATCTCTGCTACACAACAATTTTCCTTCCAATGTCTCTATTTCCAAGCAATTGAAAGTGCATTGGACATCTTCACTGAATTGTTTGAAAACAACGGAAAGAGAAAGAAGTGAATGGAGGAACTACTAGTGCACAAGATCCATAAACCTTGCCAATAACTCGTTGGCAGTAGAATCAGCAAAGGGGAAACCAATGGAAGCTAAAGGGCTTGAATCTGGATGTTGGCATGTTACATTGCCAAGTGACTTTACGAGAAGGAACACCGATAGGGCTCTGAAAGAGGGGTTTTTGTGTGTGTGAATGATTGATGTGTGAAGAGAAAGGCAAACAAAAAAGCTGGAGAGTACTTGAGATATCTAGTATGCATAAAACTGGACGACATTTACTGTATTGGTTTAAATATTCAGACTCCATGTGTTGGATCATTTCAAACTGATTCAGGGGAGATTTGTTGACTCCCCCTTCTACAGCTGTCTTCCAACTCTCTCCTCATGTTGTTCCTGCAATTGGTTGGTATTTTGGGCAGGATGATGGAGGCAAGAAAGGCATCCTGTATGGGTGCAAATCCTACTGTAGAAAAAAATGGATATTTCTAGCACTATCTGTTGGAGGGAGCGACAGTGTGCCTGGACATGGGGGGGGGGTGCTACATCACTATGGGTGTATAGGTGTTATCTCCTTGAATAGGATGCCTCTCTTTGTCTTAACCTGGGAGATGCCCTCTGACCTCTTCTCTCTCTCTTGCTTTGTCCTCTCACTCATTTCACATGGCCTTCCATGGAGACACATGTCTCTGTAGGTCTCTCTTGTAGATACAATGCCTTCATATTCCCACTGACATGATGCCAGACAAGCTGTCCATTTGTAATAGGGAAAGTACTCTTTAGGTTAGGCTTCTCTCTCTTCTTTTGACTGCAACCTGAATGTGGACTGGATCTACTTGAATAAATGTAAGTTTAGCTTTTTTTGCAATATACTTCTTGGGAGATTTAGGGTGCGGTCACACAGTCCTTTTGATCGGGGTTCACTGCTGTTCCCTCCCGCATTTAAGTTTGCTGATCAGACAGGCGAATCCACCTCCCGCGCCGAAGCGGGCTCACTCCCGCAATGCTCCCGGGTTTTTCTGCCCCCTGGAAAATCAAGTATTTTCCTGGCACTTGCGCTTTGAATGCACGATTTCACCCATCTGGACAGCCATCTTTCGCAATGATTGCGATTAGGGCCGTCTGACCGCTCTTTGTGCGGTTGGTTTTCTTTTTTTTAAGCTTCCGGTTTGAGCGCTTGAGCAAACATGCGCTTAATAAATCCATTATTAAACGTTATTTTATGTTCATTTCTCTGTTTAAAGATAATATGAATTTGTTGTAAGAAACAGAAGCCCCTTCCGCAGGAACTGTCAGAGCTTACAGCACCCTGGAGGCGGGAACGAGAGGCGGGGGCTCCGGCAGCCTGGACAGGGGCCAGCAAGGAGGGTGGTGGAGATGGTGGGGCTGAGCCTTTTTTTTGTGGGGCAATAGTGGCAGCAGCGGCAACACCGCCCACAGCGGCAGCAGGATTAGCAGCCGCCTGAGCCTCTCCCGTGGCTGGCAGGGACTCGGCGTGGTGGAGGCTCTGCTGCAGCCCTGACGATCTGAACTGCATGCAGCAGCCCCCTTGGCCGGTCTTCCTTTTCCCACCCCTCCAAGGCTGGTTGGGCAGGCGGCTTGCTGGAGCTGTCAAGGATAATTTAGCCAAGGCATCAACACAGGTAATGCATCAGTACAGAAAAAAGGATAGCCAGAGGAAGATGGCTGATTTTCCTTAGGAGCTGGCAGGCGAGCGGGTGGGGGAAGAGAGGGACTGGCTGCATCTAATCAGCCCAACCCGAAGAAAAATGTTCCCGATTAAATTAAAGTGGGAACAAAGTGGAATTACCTTCCCATGTGACCACAGCCTTACTGTTACACTCACTGACACATTTCTTTCTCCTCCCCCTCCTTCTCATCCTGCCCTGCTGGAGGAAGGGGATGAGCTGCAACGCCATCTCCTCCCTGCCCGGTAAAGAGAGTGAGCCATGACTCCTGTATCTGCCTGCCTGCAGCTTCACCATCCTGGTGAAAGCACACACAAACAAGCTGTGACTTCTACTCCTCTGCCCTCCTGCAGCTTTGCTGCATCAGCAGTGGCAGTGACTCCTCCCCAACCTGCCTGCAGCTTCGTTGTCTATATGGCAGCAACTCCTCCCCTGCCTGCCTGCAGGAGCATGGTCTGCACATGCAAGAGCAACTCTCTTGTCTTTTGCTAGATTAAAACCTCCACTCCATATTTTTTTCAAGTTTTCACATTCTTTGCAAACCCAGGGGTCCCCCCAAGTTTGCAGAAAAATCTCTCTATTACCCTGATCCACATATTTAAGTACCCACAGATAGGACAATAGTTGACCTTTTATATATAAAAGTGGGGACCTGCAAGAAACTTTTTGGAATGATCATTCCATTCTCCCTACTTTTCCTTCCTCCCCTCCCTTCTTTCAGTCTCTTTCTCTCTTTCACCCTCTTTCTCTCTTCCCACTCCTTCTCTCTCTCTCTCTGTCTCTCACCCCATGCCTACTGCCACTCCGTCTCTTTTTCTTTCTGCCTCCTTCACCTCATCTCTCTCTCTTTCTGTCTCTCTCTGTTTCTGCCTCAGTGATGGTATCTCCCCCAGCCATCCATCCAGCCATCCACCTAGCCACTTTGCTGCCTCAACAGTGGTGGTGAATCTCCTACCCATCTACCTGCTCAGTGGCTTCACTGCCTCACTAACAGTGGTGACTCCACCACCTGCCCACCTGGCCTAATGAAGTTTTGTCTGTATTTGCACAGACAATGCTCTGGTGTGGGCAGGAGGATTTAAACACTCTTCCATTTTAAAAAAAGCTTTTAGATTTTTCTGCAAATCGGGGTGGGGTGGGGTCATCCAAGTTTGCCGAAAAATCTGTTTTTTGCCTGTGTGGCTCCAATACACAGATTTCTGCAATAGGGGTGGGGTGGGGTCATCCAAGTTTGCTGAAAAATCTGTTTTTTGCCTTTGTGACTCCAATACACAGATTTCTGTTGAGCCACAGTTGACTATTAGAATATATGATGATATCCTTAGTAATATTCTAGGTACATAGCCCAGCGCTTGCTGTCTATCTATTACATTTTTATCCCACCTTGTTAAGGTGATCAGAGTTGTATATATAATTTTCCTTTCCTCCATGTTATCTTCACAACAACTCTGTGATCTAGTTAGGGCTAAAAGAGAGTAACTAGCCCAAGGTCACTCAGTAAGCGTCACGGCAGAATGTGGTTTTGAACCTGGGTCTCACTAGACCTAGTCTGACACTGATCTCTGTACCACACTTTATACAAACACCCCCAAAAAGTACACCTGTAACACTCCCAGCACTAGATGCATATTGAAGGGAAAAGATCTACAGTGGTGGGCAAGCTGTTTTTGAGGAAATGTTGTTTACTCCATGTTGTGGAACTCCTGATGAGTCTTATAAACTTGATAAACTCTGGAACATGGTGTAAAATCGACTGCATTAAACATTAGGCAGGAAGCTTCAAGTAACACAGGCAAGAAGTGGAAGGCATGACTTGTTTGAGAAAGAAGGAAACCTGGTGATAGTCTTTAATAAAAAGCACTACACTGAAATAAATGCTGTTAAAAGCAAGAGGGAGTTTCCAAAGAAAAAAAAAAGAGAAGGTATTATCCCACCTGGCTTTTGGTATGTAACAGTAGGGCTAAGATTCTCCCCTAACAGAAAAGGCTGTGATACATTTTATTGACTGCAAGTGGTCAAGGAAGACCCTTTCTCCCCTTTAAAAATGTCATCTAAAATTGGTTCCTTTGACAGCTTTGTATCCTCCAGTGCCAACCGTTGGCTTAGTGCAACTGAAAGGAAAATGTCAACTGCAGAATAATGGAAGTTTGTGTTTGGATCATTTTGCTGTATACTGCCACAGTCTGCCCCTTTTAAATTAATAGGGTTTCAAGAATTTTTGTGCATAGCTCTTTGTGGTACTAAAAAATCTTCTGGCTTGCTTGCTCTGTTTGTATACACATGATAAATATATTTGAATTTTGTAATTGTGAAGACAATTGTCACAAGTAAATTTGGAGTAGAATCATTTCAACACTCAAGGAAGCAAACACATGAGGCATACTGGCCCAGCAAACTGCAGAAAGTCATGTTGTGTCTAAATCTGTGGGTCTTTGCCAATTTTGTGTTCTCAACAAATTATTATAGCCAACACTGGGAGGGCATTGGCATACGGGTGACAAATCTTGGACCTGCTGAGGTTTGAAATAGAGTTTTTCCTTTCTAGGACGTTTTCTAAGTAGTCCATTCATAACTGAACTCACCAGTACACAATGACTGGTTCCTCTTTGCTGCCTAACATGCTGGCCAGCATGGTTAGGAGGGCTTGAGGCTTCTCACCAGATGTCTAACCTGCTGTGCATTGTACATTGTACTGATGAAAAGCACTGATGCATTTTGGCTCACAATAGGCCTCACTTCAGTAAAATTTTCAAGATTCAGCATTTGGTCTGGCAGATGGGGAAGCAAACCTACTGCCTAGGGTCGTGGTGAGTACATGGGTATCATTGCTTTCCCATTGTACAGCCTAAGCATAAAAAAGATAAACTTGTGCTTGTTACTGCAGCAGCTGATCTGTGTAGTACTCCTTGAAATGAAGACAGAAAACAGCATTAGCAACAAAATCAATTCCAGACAGTTGATGAATGTCTTTGCCCTGAAGAAGTCCTACTGTGTCTTGAGAATGTTGGTTTTTTACAAGACAGAAGACAACAATTACTTTCTTAATACTGTCTTTACTAATCCTGGCCTAACATCATGGTTACTTTCTTAATACTGTCTTGCGCCAATGGAATTTTTGCATGTCTTTACTAATCCTGGCCTAACATCATGGAAGTAGAACAAGATAGACTGGTTCAAATGCTGAATGAGTTACAGATATTCATGTTTCACAAAATGATAAGCCTTTAAAAATACCCAATTACAATTTCAAGGAGTAAAATGAGTAAGAGAGTCTTTCCATAAACACAATGTACTGTCTTGTCATAACATTAAAATACTCTGCAGGAAACATAAATCAGAATTGCATATAGGGTACTTATGTATTTATTTGTACCCCACATTTCAATGAAATGATCCTCAGGATGACTTAAAAAACAGATTAAATGCAATTCAATGCAAAAATATCCTTATTCAACAGTCCTTGACCCCTCAGATCAATATCAGATTGTACCATCCATCTGTAGTCCTTAGTTAGCTAATATTTAAGCAAAATGTTCTTTCGGTCAGGATGCTACTTCTGTGGCCAATGATTGGGGCTGGGTTGGTCTTCTTGATATGGTATTACTCCTGGAATGGAGGGTATGTAACTTCCCAAGTGGAATTTGGACCTCTAAGTGATGGTTGAGGCCACAGTACCCAGTTATTCCAGGAATAAACAGTGAGTACATAATATTTTCAACAACACTAAGAAAAAAATGATCATAAATGTTTTCATGAAGTATGGGTACCTATTTTGTTTATCTGTATTTATGTCTTCAGTTGAGCTTGTTTCGATACTACTGGTACATCCCCCATTTGTCTTGACCTTATGGACACAGCCATAGGAATGAATGCCAGACTGGGCATGGCTCATTTTACAGAAGCCACTTTCTGCAATTTACACCAGCATGGTAGATGAAAAATTTGCCATCATGCTTACATGAGTTAATGTGAAAAGGTCTCTGGATATCTTGGCATTCATACAAACCATTATGCTGAGTGAGTTATTATTTCTCTACATGATTGTGTGTCCACTGGGTATTGCATAAGGAAATTTTTGTAATCTTTGAGCCAGACCATGGATTCTCCCTATGCACACTGTTTGCTACACAGAAGGGTCTTCCCACCCAGATGACTACCATCCAAAAGCAGTATGGGATTCAGAACTGTTGAGAATGAGCACAGAAGACTAAAGCATACCAAATAACAACAATCAACCATGAAATCAAAAAAGAGGTGAGCTGGAAATGATCGTTAGTGATGGGAACTGTCCCACCTGTAAAATCCCACTTACAACTTGGACATCCATAATCATAATATATAATGCTGTTTTGGTCATGGACTCCCGACATGCTCCCAAATCAATATGCTACGAGATCTGTCATTCACAGGCTGTCTCCATCTACTGGTGGATGCCTTGTGTTAGTCCCGCCCACCCGCCCACAGAACAGGCACCCAGCCTCTCAGTCTCAGTATGCTGGGAAGCAACGCATATGCTCCAGAGGGCGAAAGGGGTCGTGCTCGACTACGGACATCTGTAGGTGGCTGGACGGCTGGTGGGCAGCCGAGAGGGCACTGGGGGCAGCCGGACGTGAAGCCCACACCTGCTCATGGAGGCACCGCAGCAGACTTCATCACTCGCCGACACCTTCAGGTACCTGTGTTCCCGGTGAGTGGCCTGGAGGCAGCTGCCCACGGGGAATGCTCAGGTGGCTGGGGTCTCCTCATGCTGCATCTGGCGAGCGGCCAGTTGCCTGTGAGTGGCCGGGTGCCCAGTCACTGGGTGGCCGCCGCCAACAGGAGGGAGCACAATGGGTTCACAAAATCTGGGATTTGTTTATGTTTATGTTAGACGTTTTTTCAGTTTATAAGGATTCTATTTATAATGAACCACTTTTTTACAATCCGTTAAGTATTTGGTTCCCTTTAGTAGAAAAAATAGATTTAGAATGTTTTGAATGGGAGGCTATTAAAGCTGTCAAATATAAGCTCCTCCTATTTTGTTGAGGCTACAAAAGGATTTTGCTAAATAGATTGTTTTTTCACAGAAGCTAACGGTTGTCAGTCTATCAAAATTGTTTATATACTATAATAGTACTGTAAATGATATGTAAATGACAGTATTGTAAATGATATGGTTCCAGTGCCCCTTTTCTTTTTGTTGTCACAGGTATTTTGACATCGCTGCTGCTATTTTAAAGTGTAACAATATATAACTACACAATAATGATAATAAAATTTACTATTAAAAAAAAAAAAAACAGGAGGGAGAGGCCGGCCAATGAGGAGGCTGACACCAACTTCAACAGGCTTCATGGCGTCAGCCCTCGCCTGATGGGGTCTTGCTACAGCCCATTGCAATGACTTTGCAATGGGCTTTGTGGCTAGTCACTTTTAGAATCACTTTTTTAAAATTTAAAGAGAGCACAGATGCCAGCTAATAGTTGTTTACTGTGGCTGACTATCAAGGAGTTCCAGGCTAAACCTCGCAGGTCCCCAGGGCAGTTGTACACGAGTAACCAGACATTTAATTTTTAAAAAAGTTTTATCAAGTTTATTTCAATTTCTATCAATATAAAATTTTATTCTATAGCCAACACATTGCTCTAAAATTATACAGCAAGAAAACAAGAAAACTAGCTTAAACACTTAACACATTTTTGAACCTGTGTTAGATGGCACAAACCTTAAATTTAAAAGTCAAAGGCCACAGCTCAGGCGCTCTCTATGCTGATAGCAATTGCAATTCAAGCAAGTCATAGTTGAGGCCTTCAGTCTATAAGAATCCCAGCTAGTCTCTCTTCTCCAGGGTCTTAGCCCAATTATAGTTTTTGGGCCCTGCAACATCAGGTGAGGATGACATCCAATTAGAACACATTTTCAAGAGAAGCCTCTGGAAAATCACCTTACCACTTCCTGTTCTCCCCCTCCTGTCACACAGGCCACAGGTTCTTGTGAGAAGCTAATTACCATACTTCCATCTCTGGCCTCAAGATGATAAGAACTGTGTGGACCAACATACCAACTAGAAGCACCTGCAGGATGGACCAGGCCTATTGCTGTTCATTTTAACCATTGAGGGGAGGCCAGGGGTGCTTTGCCTCACACTGACTTCCTCTCTCTCTCTCCCACCCTTCCCACTCCTGTTGCTACAGTGGGGAGTGAATGCAAATGAATCCCAAAATGTAGTAATTAATAACAACCAGAGGTCAATTCGGGGGGGATCGCGGGGGATCGCAGTTCCCCGGGTGAGGTGCGGGGGTGGGTGGGGCACACAACGAAGCCCCAGCCGCTGCTTCCAGCCACCCCGCTTCCAGCCCTCATTCAGCCAGGAGGAGGCAGGAAAAGAGGGAGGGTAAGTTGCTTCCTCCCCGCCTCTCCTCACCCCTGCCTGCCTGGGGCCAGGGAGGGCCTTGGCGGGGCTTCCTCGCACTCCTGCCGGCCTTGCAGGTCCACCACCAGACCTTATGATGTCAGGGGGTGTGGCATATGCTAATGAGTTATGCTAATGAGTTCCCCTAGCTCTTTTTCTATGAAAAGACCCCTGATAACAACAACAACAATAGTTGACTTGGCAAGACAAAGGATGAAACAGTTGACGGCATGGTCAGTGCCTGCAGCAACTACGGTAAGTTATTCCAGCAACTGAGTCAATAATAAAACTATGCTTTAAGCTTTTTGACTGGTGTCCGTTTAGGCAATTTGTTGTTTATTATTCTGTTATCAGTACACTGAAGCACTCTAGCAATAGAGTTAATAACAAAACTATACTTTAAGCTTTTTGACTGGTGCCCGTTTAGGAAACTCGCTGTTAATCATTTTGATATCGCATTGATCACTGTATAATTGGAATACCATTATAGAAGAAATACAGAAATGACCATATGATGTAATATACTCCTAAAGAAGCAATTGAACAAAATGAAGTGTTAATCTGGAGCCTTCATTGGTGTTACAGTAGTTATACTCCACTTTCATGTTGAATAGTGGTGTTATATAGAGCAGTTGTATTTTATACTTACCTACTGAATTATTACCTGAAATTATGCCATATTGATTTGTATTGATTTATTGTATGCCATACTTACCTGTTGGATTGTGTTATATTTATTTTATTATTTATTTAGTATTATATTTTTATCGCATCCTCCCTGCAAATGGGCTCAGGGTGGTTAACAAACAAGGGCACCATGTGCCAAATATAAAACATTAAAACACATAAAAACAACCGTTTAATCAAAATTAAAGTTCTCAGTGATGCTAATTTTTATTTTATTTTTAGACCCCCCGGAGGAGATTTTTTATTGCATTTTTAATAGACTACAAACTACAATGAAAAATTGGGAAGGGGTAACTACATCTAGGGAGAAAGGAAAGAAAACCACTAATAACTAAAACCCCAAGAATAGGAGATCATAATAACACCTTATATAAATGTTAATCTTAAATTGCTAGTATTACTTTATTTTGTCATGCTAAGTTATCTTTTTGTCCATTAGTTTAAGAGAACCCGCAGAGCATCCCATAATAAAACTAAAGTTTTAAGGCACAATTCAGAGATCCTAAACATTTTGTTGTTCCTCTCCCCCCCATAGCCAGTTAGAACACAGAGGTTATTTGCATATGCAGCCTCATTGGCCTCTGCCTCGGAACACCGAGGTCGTTTGCATATGCAACTTGATTGGCTTTTGCCTCTAACATTCTAAACAGTTTGCTGTTCTGAAGTAAAATGTGTTCAATCACCAGGTGAGGGCTGGAGATCACTCAGAATTACAACTGCTTTCCAGATGGCAGAGAGCAGTTCCCCTGGAGAAAATGGTGGGCTCTGTATCCTTATATACTGCTGAGGTGGCCCCCATATGACAGCCAATGGAACGTAGCAGTCAGGGCTTCAGAGCACGGGAGAGGCTGCAGTTGTGTGTGGGGTGGAAAGCTGAAGCGTGAGGGGGAAATAAAGGTAGGTTGATGATTGGCTGGGGAGGTGATAGGGTTGCCAACTCCAGGTGGGAAATTCCTGGAGATGTGAGGGATGGAGCCTGGAGAGGGTGAGGTTTCAGGAGGCGTGGGACCTTGGACAGGTACAAAGCCATAGACTCCACCCTCCAAACCAACTATTCCCTTCTGGAGAACCATAATTGCCAATCTCCAGGTGAGGGCTGGAGATCACTCAAAATTACAACTGTTCTTTAGGTAGCAGAGATCAGTTCCTCTGGAGACAATGGTGGACTCAGTGTCATTATAACCTGCTGAGGTTGCCACAGCAAATTGACACTGAGTGTCCAAGGCCGGGACACCTGCCCAGAGCCTCTTTCTAGAGGCCGTTGTATTTATTTCTACAACGGGCCTTTTTCCTAGTAGCTTATATAAATGTTAATCTTAAATTGCTAGTATTACTTTGAACATAGTCGGTTATGCTAATTTTTAAAATCTTTTTTTCCAGTGTTTTAACTGTTTAAGAGAACCCCCAGAGCATCCCATAATAAAACTAAAGTTTTAAGGCACAATTCAGAGTCCTTCAGCCTTCATTTTGTTTTATCTTTTCTAATCCTCAATGTATATGTACACTTGGGGGCAGCCGCCCCCTTATCGGAAAGAGAGTCCTTGTCAGAAGACACAGAGTCCAATTCGCCACTGGATTTGCAGTCATCTTCTTCCTTCTCGACCTCGGCTGTCTCTCCCAGCTGCACTCTCAAGAACTCACATGCTTTGGAGATAGAGTCAATCTTTTCTTTTTTATTGTGTAGTTTGAAAATGACGCCTTCTAGAATTAACCAGCGGCAGAACCGTTGGGGCGGAGGAGCGCCTCAAGCCTTTTGCGAAGGCTCCGGGGTGGTAGCAACCCATCGCCCCCCCTCCTTTCCGCTGGTGCACAGATCACATCCCTGGGAGGTCCGGGAGATGTGTCCGCCAGCGTGTCACCATAAACCGAAAGCCCGTTAATATTAATCATTTAGTCAAATAAGTCAAGTCAAGATGGTGATCAGTAGATGTTACTCAACCCCGAATCGGCAGTACCGCTCCATCAGAATACTGTAACTCGATCTTATAGTGGGCCATCGATCTTAAATGGGCCATCCCAGTGCCCCATGTAGCCATGAGGGAGTTGTTGTTGGTGGTGGCGGCTCTTAATTAAAAGCCTGGTGGAAGAGCTCCATCTTGCAGGTCCTGCGGAACTGTGAAAGGTCTATTTGTTATTCCTTGTGATAAATGGTTAACTTTATTTGTTAAGTGTCTCATCCTCAGCTTTTTTTTTCTTTTCCTTTATGGTTTTGCTGGGTGGTCTCTTTGCATGTATGTATATACATACACAGATATACAAGTGGGAATCCACAAAGACTTGTGGGAGGCATCTCATCCCCCCACTATTTCCTCTTTTTCTTTCCTTAAAGCCCCCATAGCCTCTCCCCTTTTCCTGACTCCTTCTCCCCTTTCCACACAACAGCCAGCTTTTGTCTTCAGGTTTCCCTCTCCCCCCAGCATCCTCTACACAGGAAAACTATAGTCCAGTTGTGTGGTGCTGGCCACTGGGCCAGGCCCACTTGCATGGTAGGGAACCCACAGGGACTTGTGGGTGGCACCTTGCATTCCCCTATATCTTTGTCTCCACACTATTTCCTATTTCCATCCTACTGTCAACCCTCTTAAGACCTACCACCTCACTGATGTGGGGATACGTGGGATAGCCTTGCAGTGATTGGTTTCATTTCTCCATAATCAGGGTCAGATGGTGGTGTCCTGCAAGGGTGATCCTCTCACCCATGTTGTTCAACATATATATGCACCCCCTTGCCCAGCTGGTGTGGAGTTTCAGGATTGTCATGGGTTGGGCTGGGCCAGGAGTCAGAAGTCAGGTCTGCTCCAGGGGTCACAGTTAGGGAACTTGAGGCCCCTTGCGCGTCTTTGGAGACGGGTTTAGTATGTTTTGACCCACTCAGCCTGGAGGAAGTGGACAGGTTGTTCATGGCTGTGCGCCCAACCACATGCGACCTTGATCCGTGCCCCTCTTGGCTAATTAAATCTGGCCGCGAGGGGTTTCCAGGTGCCCTACGGGAGATTGTTAACAAGTCCCAGTCCAAGAGAATAGTCTTCCAAAGCAGGAGGTCAGGAAGCCAAGAATTCAAATGGGAACGAGGTCCAGAGACAGGAACCAAGTGTGGGTACGAGGTCAGCATGGATGTGACTTGTTGCTTCCACAGAGAGCCCAACCCCAAGCGGGAGCTATATAGGCCTCTGGCAGTGCTTCCTGTAGTGGCTGTGCCACTCCTATCAGTACTCAGGGGTCAGCGCCCTCCTTCCCTGCTAGCATGAGTCTTGGCGGTGGGTTGCTAAGTCCCTGCAGAGCTGTTCCCTCAGCTGAGCCACCCAAGGAGGTGAATCAGGCCGGCTTTCTATTTGCACCTGTACCTCATTGGCTGCTGCAGGACCAGGTGCGGGGGTTACAGGCTCGGGTGCTGGCATCGGCAAGCTGTCAATTCCCAAGGAGTCAGAGCAGCTGGCTTCCAGCTCTGGTGATGCTGGCGACTCCGGCTGCACTGCCAACTTGGGCAGGGGCCCAGCATGGTCATCGTCGCCCATGACAGGGATGGGTTGTCATCAGTATGCTGACAACACCCAGCTATATCTGTTGATGGATGGCCATCTGGGCATCACCCCAATTACACCAGCCAGGGCTTGGGAGGCTGTGACTGGTTGGTTAAAACAGAGTCAACTGAAATTAAATCCATCAAAGTTAGAGGTCCTGTACCTGGGCCGGGGGGGGGGGGGGTGGGGGGGGATTAGGGAGCCAACTCCCACCTCTTGACAGGGTGCTGTTATCACCAGCACCAACAGTGAAGTTGGATACCTCACTATCAATGGAGGCCCAAGTCACGAATGTTGCCAGATCTATCTTTTTTTTCATCTTCAGCAGGCCAGGCAACAGGTCCCCTACCTGTCTCTTTGTGACCTAGCCACAGTGATGCACACAATGGTCACCTCCAGGCTGAATTACTGTAATGCACTTTGTGCAGGATTTCCCTTGAGACTGACCCAGAAATTGCAGCTTGTCCAGAATGCAGCAGCACCTGTTCTTACAGGAATACAATTAAGAGCACATATACAACCAGTGCTCCGCCAGCGGCACTGGCTCCCAGTTGAATTCAGGATCAAGTTCAAGGTGTTGGTTTTGACCTTTAAAGCCCTACATGGTCAGGGACCAACATACCTTCAGGATCACCTCTCTCAGTATGTCCCCCAAAGAGCATCATGCTCGATGGACCAACATGTTCTGGTGGTCCCTGGCTAGAAAACGTTCCACTTAGCCTCAACCAGAGCCATATGTATGGCATTGTACCCCACCTTCCAAAGTTTAGTGCTCACATAAGAATATTTCAAAAGAACTCTGAAGAAGATCATGCACAAGGTGAAAAGGGGTGGAGGAAAGAAATCCAGGAAACACTTTGGGCATTTCAAACAGCACACCATAACAATCCAGAAGTGCAAAGAGGGGTCTGAAAATGGAAGAAAGCAGTTTACATCAACAACGACTCAGGCACGCTTCACCAACGGGAGGCTACCTGGTTTGTATGAAAATGTAAATAAATTCTGCAAGCAGCCGGTTACTAAAATGGGCCTGTCTGAAATAACAGAAAAAAGACCTGTTAGTAACTAGCAACTAAAATGGAATAGTCTGAAAGGGAAGGGGGAGAGGGGAGGAGGGAGAGAGAGAGAATAGAATCCTTAACCAATATGGTCACTACCAAAGATTCAGGGTAACAGAACCAGTGACCTCCCTGAAATCCAAATCCAAAATTAATGTGAATTTACTTGAACTGCATATCACTAGCTCCATCTGATTTTGGAATGATGCAGGTTTCAGGAAGACTTCCAGGCCCAGTTGCATTTTTCATGATGTCATTAGGAACATCACAGTAACTACAGTCCTTTACAAACTAATTTCAGAGTTCACAGCTCCGAACTGGAACAGAAAAATGAACTTTCTCGTCTCTTAGTCCAGTAGGCATATCTGGACTTGATCCAAATCTGTTCTATCAATAAGCCTTATATCCACCCCATTCCTCCACAAATTACTGTGAGTAAAACCATATCTGATCCCGTGGAACAGTTCACTGACCACATTCCTATGGTGGGAATTTGAAACCAGAACCCCACTTTGCTATTAGGCCAGAAAAGCCAACCCACCTTCCTAGAGCAAGCTAGAAAATTAGGTGGGGAGGAAGAAGTCCTCTGTCAGGCTGTTAGGTCCACCAACCTGAGGTCCATTCATGAACAGCTACAGCCTGCACATAGAAACAGAATGCTTTTCCAATCACTTAGAAGGAATGAGGTTTTCAGTGAGATGTTGTTAGCATTTAGTTAGTATGAAACCATACTCATCCTTTTATTTCTGTTCTGTATTTTCCAAAAACTTTAAAACCTAAATGTATTGTCTTTGTGTGCGCTTAGAAGAATAAAACTCCTCTCTTATACATTTTGTCTACCACTGTAATGCCCTAATTTGGTTTGTGTGGGGGGTCAGTGTAGAAGGAATGGGGATATATTCCTTCTCATTGTGTGAGTTTACTGCTATAACAGCATCCCTGGAATGATAATAACTCTGGAAGTGGGAGAGCAGATAGGCGTCCTGCGTTTCCATGTATTTTTCACCCTTCCAGTGCTAATAACTTAGATGGCTCCATTTCAACAGGTGATGCCATCTCTTCCACCCCATGACCCTTGTTTGATTAAGTGGTCCACATAGCGGTTATTTCCATTTAAAAATGTGAAGATTTGTTCCCATTGCAGCTCTACCGCATGGCATTATGGGGATGTCCTTGAGCCAAATAAAAATGCCTCTGGGTTCTATATTTGCTCCGTAGCACTGCATTGGCCTATCCCAGTCTTCTGTGACATATAGACCCAGTTTCCGAGAGGGTGCAGAGAATGCACAGTTCCTGGTCTGTAATATTCAGGCATCTCAAACCAATTAATTCTTCATATTGCCAGTTATCTTGGTGTAGAGGAAAAGGAAATGTAGCTGTACACTTGGAGCAAGAGTTATATGAGGCATGCATTTTCATAGGACATAGAATAAATAAATGGACACTATGAGATACCATTTTTATTAGAGCCGAGAAAAAGGTGTGCATTATTTTGCAAACTTTAGAAAAACTTGCAATAAACACAATAGCAATTCTTTTGAAAAAGTGCATGTTTCAACCTACACTGGCCTCATTTTCACTTGTTCTCAGTTTTATTTATTTATTTTATTTATAATTTCAACTTATAGTCCACCCTCCCCGCAATGCAGGCTCAGGGCGGCTCACAAATAGGCATATGCCAACACATAAAACAGTTGCAGTTGCAAAAATCATAAAAACCATTATTACAAAATTACAATATGTTAAGTGCTCTAGATGTTCTAAAATGAAGACTTTCATCAAGATGGCGTGTCTTAGATGGTATATCCACTCAGTGTTATCAGCTCCACGTGGCGCTGTTGTTCTCCTTTCCCAGGGCCAATTAATAATGATGGTACAATAGTGGCGGCTCCTACCCAAAGGCCTGGCGGAAGAGCTCCGTCTTACAGGCCCTGCGGAACTGCGCCAGATCCTGCAGGGCCCGGATCTCCTCTGGGAGCTTGTTCCACCAGGAAGGAGCCGCCACCGAAAAAGTTCTGGCCCTGGTAGCGGCCAACCTGGCCTCTTTGGGGCCTGGAATCTTCAGGAGATGTTGCGTCCCCGACCGTAGTGCTCACAGGGGAACATGTTGGGAAAGGCGGTCCCTCATGTATGTTGGACCCCGGCCATATAGGGATTTAAAGGTAAGAACCAGCACTTTGATCCAGTATGCTATTGGCAGCCAGTGCAGTGCTTTCAGCACAGGCTGGATGTGGTCCCGAATAGGGAGACCCATCAACAGCCTGGCCGCAGCATTCTGCACCTTCAGGAGCATCATAGTCAAATCTGACCGGCTGTTTACATTTTATCCTGTTTACTGTTTGATTCCTGATTGCACAAGACTAATCCACAAAGGAAAAAGAAGCAACAAACATGGGTAAAATGGGAACAACAAGGGAGCAAAGGTGCCAACCAGGATGGAGGGGGAAATAAAAATGCAATGGAGAAAAACAAGAGTGTAATTTGGGGGGGGGGGGGCAGAAGCCTGTTGCTGGTTTTTAAAAAAGCTCTAAATAACTTAAATTAAACAAGACTAATCCACAAAGGAAAAAGAAGCAACAAACATGGGTAAAATGGGAACAACAAGGGAGCAAAGGTGCCAACCAGGATGGAGGGGGAAATAAAAATGCAATGGAGAAAAACAAGAGTGTAATGGGGGGGGGGGGGCAGAAGCCTGTTGCTGGTTTCTAAAACAGCTCTAAATAACTGAAATTAAAAATAAATAAATAAAGGTTTTTGTTAAAACAAAGCTAAAACTGAATATTTCCAAGATGTGTAAATTAAGCATGTGCATACATGAAGCTGTCTTATACTGGACCAGACCCTTGTTCCATCAAGGTCAGTTTTGTTTACTTAGTCTACTTAGAATGGCAGCAGCTCTCCAGGGTCTCAGGCTGAGTCTTTCACACCACCTACTGCCTGATCCTTTTTAACTGGAGATGCCAAGAATGGAATCTAGGACCTTCTACATGCCAAACAGATGCTCTACCACTGAGCCACAGTGGTTTTAAATTAGTTACTTTTGGCTGCATCACATCTATTCCAATAGCAATCCTTTAAAATATTGTTGGGGAGCACTCTTCTCCTTCTATAAATGAGTTCAAAGTGAACAGACTGGGATCAAGCAGTGTACTTAAATATTAAATGCCAGTACAGTACTAGATGATTCTGTGCATCTTTAAGCCACTTATTTTGATAACTTTGGAAACATTTGCACAATTTCTTTCTTTTGTTACTGTTAATAGTCTCATTAAAGCAACAGGATTCATATGAGTAAAGGCTGAGAAAGTGGCTGAAAAATCAGGTCTCTTAGCTAAACAACAATGTAATGAAACTACATTCTGATGTGCTTTATTCTGTATCCATGACTAATATACATTGAAAGTCAATTTAATTCACCACTTCCAAAGCCCTGTTCAGTCATGTCTCCCAAAGATCTATTTCAGACTGAATTAACTAAAGATACGAGTACTCTGAAATAGTTGGGGAGGGGTTGGCTTCATTTTGCAGTTGCAAAAATCAAAACGTGGAGAGCTAAAACAAGCTAACCGGGACTGTAAAGTAAGTAGAAAAGCCCAGACTACTCTCTCATCAACTTCACGATAACCCCAGATTACCAAAGAATTTTGTTTTATCAGCATTTACCACCTTTTCACAAATCTAGAAATATGTCTCATCGTCTCAACATTGACCAGTGTGTTATTCCTTCTAAATTAATTGGCAACTGTGTTCAGGGATCAAATAGTGAGTTTGCTACACAGTTTTCAGTGGCCAAGCTTTAGATTTAAAAAAATATTAATTTCAGATCCCAGTTTTGGGGAGGGCACTGGTTCCATTACCAGAATTTTCAGGAGAGTGTTTACCAGTTTGGGAATCACTTTCAGGGTACTTTGGGTTGTTTTTTTTTTGGGGGGGGGTAGTAATCCGAACTTTTAGAGCCATTTTCCCACCACCACCCCACGTAGAGACCACCTGTTCTGACTGACAGCTGATAGTAGGGTAGACTGGCCTCCACAGGCTAGCTGTCCCAGCCTTTATTTCCTGGGAGGGGGTGGACCTCTGGAAGCCAGGTCTACCCTCATGTCATTGTAAAATATATAGGAAAGAAAAAGAAGGACCAAACTGGCTCAAGACTCACCTGGCTGGCATCAGTCCCACTGATTACTTTGCAGGTCTTCCTCCCAATTACAATCCATGCCACCAACGTTGGAGGCAGCAGAGCCCACTTAGACAGCCAGAGAATTATGGGGTGGGCTCCTGTACTCCTGCAAGGCTTGGCTGCACTTTTTATTAAAAAAAGCAATTGGCTATTGTTATATCAATATAATAGCAATATGTGTAACTTATTCTCTGAATTTCCAGATTTCATTTTTTTTAAGTAAGTCTATTGCCCCTTCTGTGTCAGATTTATGCCTTTCCCCTAATATCCTCTTAGCTCAGCCAAATCATTGGAGGTCACCTCACTGGGTCCTCACTTCCCTAGACACCAGTCACAGCCATATCATTGTTTTCAAAAGTACAATACTTCCCACCAAACTTTTCAGTCTTTCCAGCCAGTAACAACAAGGCAAAAGTTACTCACTTTCTCACAATAAAAAAGAAAACAAACCTATTGGCCAAATGTACGCTTCATCATGGTATGCACCCATCATGAGCAACTGCCATTATAGAACTGTGCAAACATTAGTCTGTAATTAATAAATGGTTTTGAGATTGAAAGCTTAATACTGGTGTACTGCATATAACAGGTAGGGCTGTGTCTGGGACTAAGCAGATATTGGGAACAAAAAAAGTTTGACTGGGTACAGAGCAAGATTTCCCCAAATAAATTGCTTCTCTTGTACTTTGCAGCAGTATCCATACCCCTTTCATCCTGCCCTTTTATTCTTGAAAGGATCATGTCAGTATAAGTCCAACACAGTGAAAATAGATGAGGCTGAGTTAAAATAATGGCAGTGTTCCTGCAGTGCTCACACAGGTGATCCTACAAGTGAAAAGTGTGTTGCCTCTCCCCTAAGCAGGCAAGGAAGAAAGAAGCTTGTAGCAATCCACTGCATTCAAACAGGGTGGGCAGGCAGCAGTGGAGACTGCACAGTAAAACACATTTTTGCCTTTATAATTGTCTTTCTTCCCCTTGAAAAATCAGCAAAAGGGGCTGCTATTGCAGCTGTTAACTTCAACTCAGCCAGATTAGCCAATTTAAGCCATAACTAAACTGACTTTCATTATTATATTACATTCAGGTTACCAATCAATCATTTCAGTAACCGACAGCATCACTTCATAAACAGTTTGTAGCTCTTTGTGTCTGCAATTCTGCCTAGTGTGAAGTCTAAATCTGGGCTTTTTGTCACAGATTTGGGTAAAGTTTTCTCAAGCAGAGCTTTCCTTGGGAGTTTTTATTGTTTCTAGATGCAACTAACCTTCATTATCTGATAGGAAGCAACAGATGGGCTCTTTGTAGGCTTAATATGCTTTAAGTAGAGCCGAAGTGGTGTATGGAAATCTGTCACTGTGCAAAATTTTTGGACAGGCACATAAATGCTGTCAGGAAGCTTTGTTTTTGTGTGTCCCCATATGGACTGTACAAAATCATGTTCAAAGGATGTGTTTATCAGTCACAGAGATCAAGGAGAATGTTACTGTAATAAACAGTGAATTAATACAGTGGTGGTATGTCGCAAACATATTAAATGTTGTGCTATCATAGCATCAATGGGGGTTAGAAAAAGAGCAGTTTATCAGACTTGATGATCATTCATATTTTTCCCACCTTGGAAAAAGATCTTTAAGGTTATTTTCACTGAATGCATGGGGGGGGGAGATATATTGTATCTCTCATCATTGGCTATAGTTTTATCTGATTACATCAGGAGCATTCACGGTACACCTAGTAAACACAGTTTGATTCTCCTTAGGCTTTCAGCAAGTTTCAGACTTTTGTGATCAATGTCTTTGGAATGCTGCCAGCAGGACAGTCAGATATAACAACACACACAAACACACCAACCATGTAAGACTGAGTCTGATTATTGGAGCTATCAGACTATAAGCCTGAAAGATTGGCCTTCTCTTTTTCACATTCCATTCAAAACATCAGAGATCTCCTGATAGCAAGAACCATGTCCCATGTATCACTCAAAATTTCAAGATTACTTTTTTTTGCCACAGATCGTGCGAATGATGAGCTCGCTAATCTCCAAAATGTAATATCCTGTGTTTTATCTCCTTCTTCTTTCATGGTCTCCAAAGTTTTCTACAAGACTTTGTCAAAGTCACATTGAAGTTGTGCATGCCTTTAACTGAAAAATGTCATTCAGTTAAGGAAGGTTAAAGTTAAATATTAATCCAATTCATAGCAAAAGGATCTGCAATGGATACAGACACCACCAAATTTAAAGGGATGTCTTTAAAATTTATCTGATGTTACATAATGACCATAACACCCCTTTAAAGTCTTGAAATACATATATTTTTTACAACATCTTGTGAAAGTATGAAAGAGGGAGCAGTAGAGTTAGCATAGTCCAATTGAATAGGATTCTTACTTAGTTAACTTAGGCTACTGCCACACGGGACGGCTGAAACGTGGCTAATCAGAGCCACACCGAACTTGAGACGCCGCGGCGGGATCCCACGGATCCCCTCAGCCGTGGCGCATCGCTCCCCGGCACGATCAGATGCCGGGGAGCAAGAGTCCGATGGGAGGGGGGGCTGCTGAACTGCGCAGCAGTACAGCTGGGGGCCGAGATGTGGCGGCGCAAGGACGCGCCGGCCGATCCCACGGCCCGCCTTGAGCCGCTTCAAGGGATACAACCACCTAGGTAGGTGGTGCTTTTTTGCTGCGTGGTATCGGCGTTTGGGACGGAACAGGGATGGGCAGGCAACGATTCCCAGATGATGCCATGGGATCATGCCCGTTTGCTCCACCCCCGTTCCGTCCCGCTCCTGGCCCAAAAGGCCTCATATGGACAGGACCTTACTTAAATAATACTACTCATTTAACCTATAGATTTTGAGTGTGCCACATTAGAATCCACATAAACCAGGCTAAACAATCATCTTAAAACAATTTTCTACTTGCTATAATGTATGAAAAAAAATCTGCAACAGCCAAAGTAACTTCTGAGTCCATCCCAGGCAAATGTCTCCCCAATTTTTCTCCCACTGATACACCTACCATCCCACCTAGATTGTTGAATAATCATGGAGTAATCCACAAATCTCTCACCTGTAGGGGTGGGGGAGAGGCAACACAGCTGTTCAACCTAGCAAGCATGAAATCTCTTCTATCTTGGGGCATAGTCAACTGTTCAACATACAGCGGGAACCTTCTGGGATAGGACAGTCCCAATTAAGTGGGAAAGCAAACTCCATGTGCTCTAATGTGAGAGTTTAGAAAATCCAAATCATATAAACAATTCAAATGTATCATTTTAGCTCTCTCCAAGCCCAGCGACTCTAATTACAGAATTTGAATTCCCAACATAGGCCCCGATCACATGCAGAATTTGCCACGGGATACTCACAAATGCTGGCTTGATTTTATTGGCACGACAAACAGGCACATCTGGCAGGCGTCCCGCACCTGTCAGCATCTCATAGCAGTCAGCTAAAGAAGCAGAGTTAAAAAGTACCTGTGAAAGTCCACTCTCAAATGGTTTGCGATCGGCTGCAGATGGACTTGTTCTGTGTGATTGCTCCAGCGTGCTCCCTTTGCTTCTGTGCTTCCTCGTTGGAGCGTGCCAGAAATACGCACCCACAGGAAGAAACCCGGTACACCAGCATCGTGTCTGATCACCTCGGGGCAGGTCAAATTGCAATGGCACAAATAGCCATGCCTCCCCCTGCGTTATGTGTAACCGGGCCCATAGATAAATTAGTTTCTATCAGTTGCTTCCAAGAGCTTTTAAAAGGCTGTGATCACACACAGTAAATACTCCACTTTCAATGTTCTCTCCAACTGGATTTTACGTGTGAACTGGCAAAATCCAGTTGGAAAGTGTATTAGAAGTGTATTGAAAGTGGATTATTTAGAGTGTGTGATCACAGCCTGTTAAGTATTGACTCAACGCCATCTCATAAGTAACAGTGAATCAGCTTTATTGGTTTCAAACAGGAACAGTGAAGAACACACAACAACAAACAGTGGAGCAGGGCTCCTTTTAAACTATCCTGGGCTGGTGTATCCACGCCCTAGAACAGTTAAGGGCCAATGGTATTACAAGGATAACACCCAATCAGATCAGTTCCCTCCTGAACATTTCTCTGCACTCTGATTGGGTACATTCATACATTAGCCAATAGGATTGTTTCAGCTTACAATCCTTGTCCAGGTCTTAAGCTTTACATGGAATGTAATACAGATAAAGACATAACACAGCCTAAGAGACCTTTCTGATAAAAGGCAAACATTATTTTCAGAAGCAAAGGCCATTTTCAACCACATCCTAAGGGCAGTTGCCCAAGCTGAGGCTTCAAGGTAATGAACACACAGTTCTGATCTCAAAACAGCTCCCATTACAGATCTGGGGACTCCAGGAAGTTTACACAGAAATTTTGTCAGCAGATAGTCCAGTGTTTCCTGACAAGCTTCTGTCCAAACCAGAGCACCATAAAGAAATTGGGTTACTACCTTAGAATTAAATAATGTCACTGCAGCAGGAAGATATTGCCAGCCTTTAGTATAAAAGAAACAAAAAAAAAAACAAAGTTAAGTAATAGCTTTAGAAGTTATTAGGGCCTTTTACTGAGCATTCCTAAGATGTATCTTCCATAGCAAATTTGTCTGGAAGTAGACCCCTACGTAGCACAACTAATTAACTTGTTCTAATGTTCGCTTGCCAGTCCTCCAGATATATTTCACTGTGATCTAGAAAAGACCATGACTTTAGATTTATCATAGTTAACATTAAGGCACTCTTGTCCACAAACAAAGTCCCTTATCAATTGGTACAAACATAATGGCATCCTGCTACACAATACTGCATCATCAACATAAAGTAAAACTGGTATTGCTGATTCAGCCAGGATCAGAGCGTGGGAATTTACCTTGTTTAGAGAGAACATAATATCACACACACACATACACGTTAAATAACACAGGTGCCAAAAACATATTTCTATGATCCCCTCTTGTAGACAGAAAAAGAATTTACCTTGTTTAGAAAGAACATAATATCACACACACACGTTAAATAACACAGGTGCCAAAAAACATCTTTCTATGATCCCCTCTTGTAGACAGAAAATATTTGATAGATGTCCTTCAAAACTGTATCTTATTTGTGTTGTGGTGGTTTCATATAGTTGGCAAATCAAACAGAGCAGCTTTGGGTCCATAGCTAATTTATCTAATTTATACCACAGGCAACGACTTGGAATTGAATCAAATGCTGCCTGCAAAACGGGATGGGTTTCTCAGGATATAGTAGATGTAGTTTTTCTATTATAGCAGATCTGCAGTAGGAATTGCATGAAACAGTTGCCAGAATTCATAAAGGGCCAGATGTAATGTCCCTTTTGAAATATGGTAGGGAGTTACCATTTGTTTTAGTAAGTAATGAGATAAATGAAAGAAATAGTTCAATTTACCACTGTCATTATGATAATGGGAAAAATGGGGAAATGAATAACATTCATTAATATTTGTTATTACAATGTCTATTTGTCTGTTTTGGGGGGGTTCAAGATGAGTTCAGACTGAGGAATGGGGAGACCGAAGAGGTCGTGAAACTGATGAGTAACATATTACAGTAAATCAGATGTTGTAACAGAAGAGATTTTTCCTGATACATGTTTTCCCCCTCATTGTCTCCCCTCTAACCATTATCAGTGGCTTCCAAACACATTTTAAAATACAATAAAATAAATTGTGTATACCCATAACATCTGGAAACTCCAGAAAGTGAGTACATCCAGTTATTTTCAAATGCAATTATGTGCATAGAACCAAGATATGTATGTTTTGGGGAAAACAAAAATAAAAGCAAAACCAAAGGTCTTGCACAGGGTGTCTGGGTGGCCCAAGGAAGGCACATATATAGACCTACTTCAGGCTGGCCCTCCCTGTTTGAACACAGCAAATAGAGGAGGAGGCACCCACCCAGCCTGAGGAGATAATCAACAGGACTACATGCAATAAAAACTGGAAAGGGGGAAGGTCTAGGGTGGTTTTTTTAACTTGCCAGGCTCCCCCTGTCTGAGGCAGCTTCCCGATCAGAGGAAGGCAGGGGGCAGTGTTCCCTCTGAGCTGTTTACGTGAGCTCATCAACACAGGAAGTCCCACTCAGCACAGCAGCAGTCTGGAGCCACACAGAGTCCTTGTCAGGGGAGGAATCAGAAGAATTGGGCCCTGCATTGATGGAATCCCTACCTGAGCATCTGGGTCCAGCAGCAGGCCCAACTGGGGAAGCATCGGGACACAAGAATCCTTCCCAGTCATGGCCAGGCTGCTCAGTCTTTCAGGAGAAGAAAGAGACACCACAGAAGGCAGTCATCTCCTCCAGTCTCTCCAAAACCATCAGAGAGTAGAAGGAGAAGAGAGCGCTTGACAGCTCTAGAGATAAGATAAAGGGCTCACCTAATTGTTCAGCAACAATCAGTGTTAATTCCTGGAGCAGAGTCCTTGAAGAACCAGGACTGACAGGCTGATAGGGAGACAGTAAAGATCTGCTGCACCTGTAGGAAGCTGAATGTGACTGTAAGGAATAACAACTGATCCTCAGGCAATGAGTCAGCAAAGAAGGCAGATAAAAGAAACACACTGAGCAAGGCTTGGTTTGGAAGCAATTTTGTTTGTCATACCTCTGTGAAGCTGACCTGTTTAGTAAACAGTGCTCTATCAAGGGTGTTATATCTTGTTGCTGATAACCTGTGCTTGCTCCTGTGGCCTGGGACTCAGACCCTGTATCCTGCACCTGTGGCCTCCTTACCCTGACTTGGACTGAATCTGTTCCCCAAGCCTGGAACTGGACCCTTGGACCCTGGATCCTCCTTACCCTGACTTGGACTGAATCTGTGACTTCTGACTACTGACTGGTTTGTAGACCTTGCCTCTGTATGTATTGTTGTGCTTATTGTTACTATATTGTGTATCCTGGAAACCTTGGGTAGAGCAACAGTGCCAGGCTTGGCCCTGAATGTGACACTCCAGTACTGCTCATTGGCCATTTTAAGATTACAACAGTTATATTCTGCTCAGGATGTGAACTGCTCTGAGCAGTAGGGGGGGGGGAATAGAGGGAACATAGGCTGGGGGTTGGCTGTTAACTCACCAGGTTCCTGTTGGACTAAAGCAGCATCCTGTCTAGCTCAGTGCTGGTTCCCTGAATGCTCTCAGTCAGCTCGTCCTTTGTTTCCCCGGTTGAGAAGCTGCTTTGCTTTGCTGTGGTTAGCAGCCACTGAGTCCTATCACTATGTGATCTCCCTTGTGTTTAGTCTGTTTGTTTAGAGTAGAATTCCTCCTCCACTAACCCAGGCTGGGAGCCTCTCTCTCCAGTGCCATTGGCTTTCCTTGCATTGGGTTTTCCCATGTTTAGTCCCTTTGTTTTTGAAGGAATTTATCTTCTTCTGAATCTTGGCTGGGTGCCTAGGGCTGCAGCTAGCATCTGCTCTGTTGGGTCCTAGTGCTATAAACATTTTACTGTATTTCCCCCCCTCTTTTGTTTTCTGGCTGCCTCCTCCATGTCTCAGTCTCCATTTCCACTCACTCAGACTAACCAAGTATTCAGGGGGTGGGGCTAAAGAGGGCCACACAAGGGGGGTAACCAACAGACCAAGAGGCCCAACAGGACAAGGAGACCTATGCTGAAAGTGAGGGAAGGACAAGCTTCCAGTCAGGCAGCACCAAGACAGTGCCTGTCTAGCCCAGCTGCAGGGAATGAGCTCCTAGCAATGGGCTGGATGCCCAGAGGTCACATGACCTAGGCACTGTTTTTCAGTGTTTGTCTACAATTGCAGGGTGCATGGAGGTTTTGGAATGCCAAGTGCAGAGGGTAAACCTCAGCACCACTACTGCTTCTGCAGACGGGAGGCAGTAGGGCAATGGATATCCAAGCAATATGAAAATGGGTGAGTACTAGGCTACCACACGTACAATGGGTTTGCCAGTGGATCTGCCCCCATATTGTTCCAGTAGAATAGCAATCCAGTTGGACAGCAGGCACAGGGGGATCAGGTAGCATGGTCACTGCACAGGTCATGCCTGCAGGGAGGCAGGCACGATCCACGAGTATGCCAAGCAAGTAGGCTCAATGACAATGGCCCCATCCCTGCTGCAACAGGATGGACTAGGACAGATGCCATGGGGGGCAGGGGTCCCTTGGTTCAGCTGCCAGTGGCATGGCCACACAAGGCAGTGTGTGCCCCAGCATCATGGTATAAGGCAACTCTGGGGTCAGGGACTGCGGTGGAAGTTGCAGGATGGCAGCTCACCATGACACAGGTCTCAGGCCAAATTCCAATGGGCACACAAGGGCAAATGCCAGCAGTTGACCAAGTGTGGGGGAGTCAACAGGCAAGTCAGTTAGTGGTGCAGGCTCTAGGGGCACCTTGCACTTGTAGGGGGTACAGGTTACTCAGCAGCCAGTAATGTCTGAAGCTGCGACCCAAGGGCAAATGTCAGCAGTTAACCAAGTGTGGTTAGATCAGTAGGTAACTCATCTGGTATGCAGGGTCCTGGGGGTGCCTTGCTCTTGCAAGGAGTATGAGCCCCTCAGCAGTCAGTAGTGGCTGAAGCCTCAACCCAAGGGCAGAGTTCAGCAGCTAACTAAGTATAGCAGGGTCAGCAGGCAACTCAGCAGGTGGTGCAGTGTCATGGGTCACATTGCTCTCACAGGGAACACAGACTCATTATCAGCCAGTAATGTCTGAAGCTGCATCCTGGATAGTAGGAACCAGAGGTTTGCCAGTTCACAGGGAGGTGGGGCATCCCTTGGGCTGCCACCTTCCACAGGTTACAAAGGAGAGAATAGTTAGAGGTGAAAATGTGGATTTGTTCTTGCTTCTGAATGGGGAGGAAGAGATAAAAGAGAAGGTCAATGATGAGGACAAACTGTGGAGAAAGAAAATTGACTGTAATTGGACCAACTGGTTGGCAGGATTGTGTGTAGGGGGCTATAGAAGGCCTCAGCACTGATCAAGTACCTGGCTTGATCAGTACACTTGTAATGAGTTTGTGGGGCTGGCATTTTTTGTTGTTGTTCAGTCGGACAAACTGTGGAGAAAGAAAATTGACTGTAATTGGACCAACTGGTTGGCAGGATTGTGTGTAGGGGGCTATGGAAGGCCTCAGCACTGATCAAGTACCTGGCTTGATCAGTACACTTGTAATGAGTTTGTGGGGCTGGCATTTTTTGTTGTTGTTCAGTCGCACAGTCGAGTCCGACTCTTCGCGACCCCATGGACCAACTCCCGCCAGGCCCTCCTGTCTTCCACCTGTCAGCAAGCTGCCATTCTGTTTTCTGTGACCTCTGTGTACATATCCTTTCCCTGTTGCACCCGGCTTATTTTCTATCATCCTGCTCCTGCGTTGGAATGCACAAGATAACTGCTGGAGGTTGTGTGGGGGAGAAGATGCTGTAATGCTTGCCTATTGCTTTTCTCATGAGTACTGCACCTGTGTTTTGTCTGATGTTCTGCCTGGTTCCCATGGACTGGGCGCGCAACCGTTTCATTAGCCCGCCAGCGGGAATGCTATTCATTGGATCTGTATCTGTTTGAATTTCCTTTATTATGCTTGACCTAACTGTGTATCCCCAGTTCTAACAAAGAACGTGTTTGAGTATGTCTTCAACGCTTTGAAATAAATTTTGCTTTTCTTGAAAACGTGGATTTATTCTCGATGCTTGGGGATCCAACATATTGTTAGAACTCTCTTTCTCCTATCGTTCCGAATCTGGCAAGATCATGAGCGGAACTGAGGGAAACCTACTTAACACGGAGGGGGACTCAGGATCGGACCCACATACCTCCGCTCCTTTGGTGTTCACGACTGCAGCCTCGGTGGAGGGTGCCGTCGGGGGAGCGATTCCCCGCCTGCCTGAACATCTGTCTTGGCCGCCTCCGACCCCTTCGCACTGGGGTCCGCGGAAGACTCAACAGCAGGATGACTGGACTATGTACAACACTCAGGGCACCCGAGAGGTGTACTCCCGTCGGGGGAGCGGATTACGTGAGAGTCTGTTTGACAAGGGATTGTTCCCGGAGCCGGGGACTACCTCGGAGAAGGGGAGTTCCAAGCAAGACCTCGAGGAGTGGATGTTCGAGCCATCGGGGCCGCGAGGCCACGCATTTGATCTTCTTGCAGTCCAAGGGACTCTCCAGCACCATAGTTCAAAATAATCCATTCTTCGGCGCTCGGCCTTCCTGATAGTCCAACTCTCGCAGCCATACATGACTACTGGGAATACCATTGCTTTGACCATGCGGACTTTTGTTGGCAGGGTGATGTCTCTACTTTTTATCATGCTGTTTAGGTTCCCCATCGCTTTCCTCCCAAGGAGCAGGCGTCTTTTAATTTCATGGCTGCAGTCACAGTCTGCGGTGATTTGATGACTAGGGAGCCATGTACCTGATGTTATCTGCAGGTCGCTATTTGCCAAGGAGTGATGAGGCTGGATGCCATGATCTTAGTTTTTTTGATGTTGAGCTTCAAGCCCACTTTTGCGCTCTCCTCTTTTACCCTGAGCAAGAGGCTCTTTAGGTCCTCTTCACTTTCAGCCATTAGAGTGGTATCATCTGCATATCTGAGGTTGTTGATCTTTTCCCCAGCAATCTTAATTCCCGCTTGTGATTCATCCAGGCCAGCATTTCGCATGATGTACTCTGCATATATATTAAATAAGCAAGGCGACAATATACATCCTTGTCGTACTCCTTTTCCTATGCTGAACCGCCGTACTCCTTTTCCTATGCTAAACCAATCAGTTGTTCCATATCCGGTTCTATCCGGGGCTGGCATAGCTCCAGTATAATCAAAACTTTAGAATGCAGGCTGCCCATAACCCATCTCTCACCTGGGACATCCAACAGAGTGAGTTGTGGGTGCAGTGCTTGATGCCTGCCAAAGCTGTGCAGGGGGAGAGGACCTACAGTGGACACCTTATTACCTGTGCCCCAAGTCTGGGGGACCTGGTGCAGGTCTTGGTAGGTAGCCAAAGGTGTCTCAGAGTGGCTTACAAACTCCTTTCCCTTCCCCTCCCCACAACAGACACTCTGTGAGGTAGGTGGGGCTCAGAGAGCTCTTGACAGAAACTGCTCTTTTTCAAGAACAGCTCTTATCAGAACTACGGCTTGCCCAAGGTCATCCAGCCAGGTGCAAGTGGAGGAGTGGGAAATCAAACCCGGTTCTCCCAGATTAGAGTCTGCACACTTAACCACTACACCAAACTGGTTCTCCTGGTTCAAGGAAGGGGAAGACATTGAGGCCTTCCTGCAGAATTTTGAACAAGTCTGTATTGACTACAAGGTCCCCTCAGAGCTGTACATGGAAAAGCTGAGACCACAGTTGAGTGGTGTCCTAGCTTCAGTGTCTGGGCAGATGGAGGGTGAAAACAGACTACAAGCTGTTCAAGCACAGGGTGCGGGAAAGCGTGG
>NW_015175424.1:275085-302392 GCF_001447785.1 Gekko japonicus
GGAAAGAGTCCTACCCACAGTTAATACACAGACTGGGAAAAGCCTATGACTTGTGGGTGGAGGTAGCTGATGCCAAAACCCTGGCTGACGTCAAGGCCCTGATCAGTGTTCCCTCTAAGCTGAGTCCATGTGAGCTAGCTCACAGTTTTTCGGCCTCCGGCTCACACATTTTTGGCTTAGCTCAGGAGGGATGGCTCCAGAGCAAACTAATTTATGCAGTAGCCAAATCGCTGGCTCACAACTTTAATGCCAGGAGCTCACAAAGTAGAATTCTTGCTCACAAGACTCCACAGCTTAGAGGGAACATTGGCCCTGATGTGCATTGACCGGTTCCTGACTCTTGTTCCTGAGTACATTAGGTGCCCCCTGGTGGACAAGAGCCCTTCTACCCTTCAAGAAGCAAGACAGTGGGCGGAGCGAGTGGCTGAAGCCTACGGAGGGCAGAGGTACTGCACTACTCTGGACTGGCATAAGAGGGAGTTCCCTAAGTCTCCTCCCCAACCCAGAAAGCAGCCAGAAATAAAAGGACCACCATCTTAGGAGCAGAAACCTGTCTCCCCGAGTGCTGATGTGATGTCATCAACAGCGGAGAGGAAAGCATCAAGGTGTTTTTTGTGCAACGAGTTGGGACACCTTAAAAGGCAGTGCCCTAAGGAAGTACCCCCTCATACCACATGATTCCAGTGGCCCCCCCCACTCCTCCTGAGTTCAATTTGGAATGGATTCCTCAGCGCCACTGAGGGGAAGTCACTGTGGACGGGCATAGTGTTGCAGCCTGGCGAGACACCAACTCCCTGTTGACCACCGTCCACCGCTCTCAAGGGATCCTAAATCCAGAGTGGTGGCAGCTTCAGGTGACACCCCACCTGAGTCGTGACACCTAGTGACTCAGTTACATAGCAATGAGTGGGTTCCCCCTCTCCCAACACATTACTGAAATATTCTGTATTTCAGGTTCACCATTTGAGTATAGAATCAAATTGTTCAAAATTGTATGATCAGAACAATGCTTGGTTTTAGAGCTATTTTTATTGCATTGAAGCTATAACTTCTTTCTTTGTAAAAAGCTTGATTCAATATGTGCATTACTTATTGCCTTCACTAAAAGAAAATGGGTAATATTATTAAAGAGGATACATATAGAAATAAAGCCCAGACTAAAACCAGACAAATGCGTGTTCCCTACCATATTCTCACAGGTTGTAACCTCACTTCTATTTCTAAGAGTTTTTAAAAAACCTCATATGTTGTACTTCATTGTTCATTAATACAAGTCTATCTACCATTTATTAATATTGAAAACAGAAAGTTGGACTGAATCTGAAACTAAAAGCTCTTGGATGCCTTAAACCCGAACCAGAGTGCTAAATCTAAACACCTGTAACCAGTTCAAAGTAGTGGCTCAATACTCACAGGGCTCTTTTGAGGGCCTCTCTTTCTTCCAAAGAGACTATAGTTATTTCACACTGCATTCCATAGAGACTAAATACAAATGGGAGAGGTGAGAAGTTGATGTATGCACGTTCACTTGAAGGTATGTCACAAGAGTTGTTTTTTAAAATATCTAGATGCTGTGTATACATGATACGACCTACCCTTAATGATCTTGTGGCATACATAATCCCCAGCCAATCAATAAATTGTGGATAAGCAGCCAGAGAAGCTGTCCAGACATCTAGCACATTAAATGCTACACATTGTGAAGATGCAAAACTGCCAGAAATATTGTTCATTTTATATTACAAACAGAAAAAAAACAGGCAGAGCAAAGCAAATATATTCAGGTATTGAACATCTTGTTAAAATTGAACTAGTATAACTCTGCATGCACACAAAAAAGCAATAAGAGGATCAGCCTTAAAAGATGCTTCCTGCTTACTATTGGAACGACAGAATTAGCAACTCTAACAGGGAAGAATGCCAGCTGTAAACCTGAAGACTTAGGATAGAGGAGTGTGCTCCGATGGGCTGTTCCTCACATTAACTGGAAGACAGGAGCTGACTCAAAAACAGCAGCTTGCTTGTTAAATACAATTGTCACAGCAAGATCATGGCACCAGTGCTTTGTGATCTATGAACTCTACTAGCTGAAACTTGGTTACTAGGTGGAATAAAAGGTGCTAGCATTTACCTGTCTGTGAAGATGTGAGATGGTGCTCTCTGACCTTTGCTGACTGTGAGAAAGAAAAATGAGCAAGACAGACTCTAAGCCAGTGGTGGCGAACCTATGGCACGCGTGCCAGAGGCGGCACTCAGAGGTCTCTCAGGGGGCATGCATGCCATCGCCCCAGCCAGGCCCAGACTGTCATTAAAGAGTGGAATTCTCTGCCAAATAATTTTAAGTAAATGAAAGCATTTGGGATTGCTTTCCTTACTTTGTTTGGATCATCTTATGTTAATGTATGAGTTATTTTTTCTAAAGTAAAACCTCAGTATTCAGGTTAAATTGCCGTGTTGGCACTTTGCGATAAATAAGTGGGTTTTGGGTTGCAGTTTGGGCACTTGGGCTCTAAAAGGTTCACCATCACTGCTCTAAGGGATACCTTATGCATTGTAATTTATATCTAAAGGGAAGACTTTTCTTCTGGAAAATAACATTGCAGAGGTCTAATGTTTAGATAAATAAGTATGTGGGGTACATTATTCTCTGTCTTTTGTATAGGTTTTTTATATGGGAAAATCATGAGACTGATTTTAATAAGGCCCAATTCCAAATTAATCTCAGGGCCTAGAGCACCAAGCCATGTAACATTCACAGGTTATGGGCAAGGGGTAATCACTCTTGCTACTTCTTTTCAGCTATCCATAGATATGCTGAGATAGGAATCAGTGCCTGATTCCCAAGACTCCTGATCTGAACTGGAATGAACCTAACAACAGTTCACTTCTTCATAAGAACACTTAGTTCAAGAAGTGGTATTACATTTGGTCATCATGTAAAATATCTTTATTTCTTTTAACTTATAGATGGCTTTACAACGTATTTGGCAAATTCATGGAGGTTAGGTCTAGCAATAGCTATTAACCATGAAAACAAAATTGAACAGTAAACACTGAAACACCAGATGTCAGGGTTAAAAAAAAGAATAGCTATCACCTTCTTGCCGCCTTTGTGAGTGCTCAGAAAAAGTTGACATTATTGAAAAAAAAAACCAGGACTAACTGCACTCTGTTGTAATCCGCAAAGCAATCCATATGATCCTATAGGGTTGCCAGCACTGGGTTGGGAAATTCCTGGAGATCTGAAGGGTGGAGCCTAAAGAGAGAGGGGGTTGGGGAGGGGAGAGCAGGGTATAATGCCATAGAGTCCACCTTCCAAAGCAGCCATTTTCTCCAGGGGAACTGATCTCTGTAATCTGGAGGCCAGTTGTAATTCCAGGAGATCTCCAGCCACCACCTGGAGAATGGCAACTCACCAGCAACTTCATTTGCATTGCTGTTGGAAGAGTAGCAGTCTACACTGGAGATGATCAGGAGGAAATAACTTCGAGCACTTTTAGCAAGAAAAAACAAAAGCAGAACAGATTCCATTCAAATGGTCTGAAATTCCA
Organism: Gekko japonicus; assembly: GCF_001447785.1. Lineage (NCBI taxonomy): Eukaryota > Metazoa > Chordata > Lepidosauria > Squamata > Gekkonidae > Gekko > Gekko japonicus. The sequence continues at coordinate 278,637 of NW_015175424.1, forward strand.
CAAATCCACTGAACACTCTTCTTCCTCTCTCCCCTTTTCATATCAATGCACCATAGTAGCCCACAGTGAATTTTGGATCACACCCAGATTCTGCAGCTTTTGGGATATAAAGAGTTTTCTTTTTTCATGCGTGTGTAAATAAAAGGGAGAGAGAAACATTTGTGAGTTGAGAATGAAGAACTATACCTGCAAGACAGATGGCAAGTATAGGTATTGTGGGTGTGAATGTGGGTGTGCTTGAAAGAATCGCTGCTTATGAATGAACGGTTTCAGATTCATGAAATCCTGAAACTATAATACTCAAAATTAATAGACAACAACTTCTTTGCTCACATAAATGGGAATAAACAATTAAATTGCATCTCAATTTTCTGATCTAAACTCAGAATAAATATATGCAAGAGACCATGCCATTCTATTTTCTAAATTTAGGCTGATTTGCTAAGAAATAAAAAGCCAACAAAATCCTCTCTGCAAAAGAAGCCTTGGATTTTCTTTCCTATTGTAAGTCAGGCAAGGCACCCCGCATTCATGCATGCACACATACACACTTTGGAGCAGGAAGAATTGCGTGCTTTTATAGGCCACTAATTCTTTTTACAATCCATTAGCGGTTTGTCAAAAGGCTGGCAACTGCCAGAAGGAGCAGCTACTTCCCTGTAAAGCTGCCACTAGGGGTTAGCAATCACTTGCAAATTGCAAGGCAGCCAGGAAGCACAAATTGCACAGCTGAAGTACCTGAAAATGTCATTTATTGTTTTGTAGTGGCCAGCCAAAATTATATTGTCTTTCAAGGTGAGAATTTGGGAACTAGAGCTAGCCAAAAGGAAGGAAAGAAATGTCACGAACCCTTTCATCCACATCACAAAGCATGCCTGCCATCCCCTTTTGGTGATTTTTGTACATTGCTGAGAAAGGTATGAAAGTGTTTAGCTACTTACTATGATCCTTTTGATCTAACCCATGTGACCAGAAAGCAATATTCTCACTCTCCAGCTGCAGCCCCGTGCACATCTATGTGGAAGTAAGTCATGCTTAACTTATTTTTAAATAATCATGCATAGAATTTGGCTGTGAATCAGCTTTGTTTACCTTCAGTAATATCAGTATCTAACTAACTCTGATTGCCTATATTGCACCATGACATCATTACAATCATTATATCAAGGCTGATTAGCTGAAAGACAAAACACCCTAATCGAGGGCAGTATTGATGCTGCACCAGTAGCCAACCAATGGAAAACGTGCAGCAAACAAAAGCAAAATAAGCAAAACACGGTCTGCAGTAGGGATTTGGGTAGATTTTTTTGGAGGCCATGAATAGGGTTGCCAAGTCTTACCTGCTGCTGCAGCAGCGGGGGGCTCCTGGCTTGTTCCTGGAGCATGCACACACCGCAACCCCGTCACCCGGAAGTGACGCGACCATGCCGGGCACGCTGGGGGTGGGGCCATGACCATCTGAGAGAAAACCATAGAGTTTTCCCTCGGATGACCGTGGCCACGCCCCCAGCATGCCCGGCGTGGTCGCGTCACTTCCAGGTGACGTGCATGTCACATACTTTGGGGGTGGGGTTCCCCCCAGGGCCCGATCCGCCAGCGGTGGGGAACGGGCCTCTGGGGCGGGGGTTTCCCCACCCCCGGGGGGACTTGGCAACTACTTTCCAGTCCTCAGGAATGGAGGCAGATTTTAATGAAACATTACATATTTTTGTCAGGAGATCCACAAGTTCACATCTGAGTTCTTTCAGAACTCTCGGATGTATGCCATCTGGACCTGGTGATTTATCAGTTTTTAAGTTGTCTATCAGTCGTAGGACTGAAGCGATATTAAAAATAATAGTTTAATAATCCAGACAGCCTTGTCTCACACAAGTTTTCAGGCCTTGAACACCTGACACTTGAAACCCTCGACCCCCCACCTTTTTCCTCCTACTACCTAAAAGCTTGTTCCTCGGTTTTGAATTTCCCATAAAAGCCTGTTGCAAAGCTGTCACTATCTCACTATCTTTGTGTCTGTGGTCGAGCTTCAAAGAAAGCCAGGTGGGTGTAAGAGTTTAGTTTTCCGGACTAACTTGTAATAGCAAGCTAAACAAAATGGTGCACTAAATGAAGATGTTTCCTGTAACAGAAAAAAGTTTTAAAAGAACATTCCACTGCTAAGTGCTTGGCTTGTATGACATGTAACCTGTAACTGGTATAAATGCTTTGTTACTGCGTAGCTCAGGGTTCGGGCATTTCAGAGCACCTTGCAGTGCAGGTCGAACCTGACGTCAAATAAAAACTTGTCCTCTTGATGAATCTGGTGTGGTCTCATAAGTCTGGACATAGGCTCCTCTCCCGTGCTTCACTACCACAAGTGCAAAGTCTCTGGGGATGGCTAATATCCTTGCAGTGACCTGACAATTCTGCAAGTGGTAAAGCATTTACTCTAGCAAAAAAACCAAAAAAAAACCCAGTTGACGAAAAATTGGGACGGTTAGAAAAATAAAATACCTCGGCAAAACAGGGAATTTTTTTTAATGCTGCTTCTATTTTTGTCCCGTGTTTTATCCATATACTGACAGGATCTTCCCTTAAAACCATCTTGTCATAAGTAGTTTTGAAAGAACTTTCTGAATTCAAAGATTGCAGGGAATATTTCAAAGTACTTAGAAATTGCCTGACAGTTTTGCTTTTGCATTAGTCTCACTTATTTGCATCTGCAACAAGGTCCAAATCTGTCTATTACTCTGATTCTAAGCACATTACTTAGACATCAATGAGAATTACGTCCAAGTAATGTGCTTAGGATAGGGATACTAATCTTGTTTGTCTTTGGATATACTTTAGAGAGAAATAAGTCTTCCCTTGGGATACTGTACCTCCTGTTACCCTTATTTGAAAAAGCTTACAGCCAACAGCCACAGCAGAAGTGTGAATAGCAAGAACAGAATACTTTGGTGGAGGATAGTTGCAATATACACTGCAGCACACATTCAACTTTGGCTGCTTTCAGCAGACAACCAAAAAGGTTTTTTTTATGTTTGTAAATTCCATATATTTCTTATTTTGTGTCAGCTGCATATACTTCAGTCCTCATGGGATGATGATGATGATAACAACAACAACAACAATAATAATACCAACAACAGCAACCAGCTCAGCTCCAGAAGACAGTGTTGCTTTGAACAGCAATAATCCTGCGAAAATACATCTGCAATTCCCAAGAACTTGGCTAGATCTGGAATTGTGAAGAACACCATCTACCAGTAGGGTTGCCATCCCCCAGGTCCCAGCGGGGATTCCAACAGTTTGGGAGTTCCAATCTGCTACTGGTCAGCTGGCCAGTGGGTGGAAGCCCCACCTTCAAGCCCTGCCTCCAAGTCTGACCACCAACAGCAACCACTCTCCCTCCCCTCCTGCAAGATTTAAAGGGCCCTTCAGCTTATTGGAGGGCCCTTTAAATCTTGCAGGAGAGAGGGAGGGGGCATGCGCCACCCCCGCTTCTTCTCAAAAGCATTTAAAGGATTCTCAAAAGCATTTAAAGGAGCTGGGTGTCATCCGCATACTGGTGACAACCCAGCCCATGCCTCCAGGCAATCTGGGCAAGGGGGCGCATATAGATGTTAAAAAGCATCAGGAACACCACTGCCCCTTGAGGCACTCCACAATCCAGTGGGTGCCTCTGGGATAGCTGTTCCCCTAGCATCACCCTTTGTCCCCAACCTTGGAGGAAGGATGTGAGCCATTGTAAGGCAAGCCCCTGGACTCTGGTGTCGGCGAGGCAGTGGATCAGTAGCTGATGATCGACCATGTTGAACGCTGCCAACAGGTCTAACAACATCAGTACTGCTGATCCGCCTTGATCCAGGTGCCTCCAGAAATCATCCATGAGGGCGACAATTGCCATCTCTGTCCCATGGCCCAGGTGAAAGCCGGACTGGAAGGGCCTGTAACTGAACCACCACTGCCCTCTCAATCATCTTGCCCAAATAGAGCAAGTTTGAGACCGGCTGATAGGTGGCCAATTTGGCCGGGTCTAAGGATGGCTTTTTCAGGAGGGGGCGGACCACTGCTTCCTTAAGTGCCTCAGGGAATAGTCCCTCCAAGAGGGACTTGCTGATGATCTCCCACAAGGCACCACAAAATCTTTCATGGCCAGCTTTAATTAGTCACGAAGGGCACGGGTCAAGAAAGCAAGTGGTAGGGCAGACAGTTAGGAGCAATTTGTCGACTTCCTCTAGGCTGGGGAGGCCAAAATGATCCAGAACTTCACCAGAAGACGTGCCCGGACCCTCAAGTTCACTCACTGTATCAACCCTAGTGGGGAGGTTGTGGCGGAGCAACAAGACTTTATCTGCAAAGTAGCTCGCAAAAGCCTCACAGCCATTGACCAATTCCCTAGTATTTGGTTTGCCTTGCAGCATAGCAGTAATAGATTGAATCGTTCTAAACAAACAATGCAAAGTAATAGAGGAAAACAATAGAATGGGAAGGACTAGAGATCTCTTCAAGAAAATGGGAGAGATCAAGGGAATGTTCCATGCAAAGTTGGCCATGATAAAGGACAAAAATGGTAGGCACCTAAAAGATGCAGAAGAAATTAGGAAAAATGGCAAGAATACACAGAAGATCTATATGAGAAGGACCTCAGTGTCCTTGACAACCACGATGGTGTGATCACTGACCTTGAGCCAGACATCCTGGAGTGCAAAGTCAAATGGGCCTTAGAAAGCATTACTAACAACAAAGCTAGCAGAGGTGACGGTATCGCAGCTGAGCCAGTTTGGTGTAATGGTTAAGTGCGTGGACTCTAATCTGGGAGAACCGGGTTTGATTCCCCACTCCTCCATCTGCACCTGGCTGGATGACCTTGGGCAAGCCATAGTTCTGATAAGAGCTGTTCTTGAAAAATAGCATTTTCTGTTAGAGCTCTCTCAGCCCCACCTACCTCACAAGGGTGACTGTTGTTGGAAGTATAAGTGAAAGGAGTTTGTAATCCACTCTGAGACTCCTTTGGGTAGTGAAGGGCAGGGTATAAATCCAATCCCTTCTCCTCCTCCTCTTCTTCTTAAAAGATGATGCTGTTAAAGTGCTGCACTCAAAATGCCAGCAAATAAAATGCAACAGTGGCCACAGGATTGGAAAAGGTCAGTTTAAATTCCAATCCCAAAGAAGGGCAATGCCAAGGAATGTTCAAACTATCACACAATTGCACTCATTTCACATGCTAGCAATGTCATGGTCAAAATCCTACAAGCTAGGCTTCAGCAGTATGTGGATAGAGACCTGCCAGAAGTACAAGCTAGGTTTCGAAGAGATAGAGGAGCTAGAGATCAAATTGCCAACATTCGCTGGATTATGGAGAAAGCAAAGGAGTACCAGAAAAACATCTACTTATGCTTCATTGATTATGCAGACCACCTCACATGTCTCCTGAGAAACCTGTATAAGGGTCAAGAAGCAACAGTTAAGACTGGATATGGAACAACTGATTGGTTTAGCATAGGAAAAGGAATACTACAAGGATGTATATTGTCACCTTGCTTATTTAATTTATATGCAGAGTATATCATACGGAATGCTGGCCTGGATGAATCACAAGCCAGAATTAAGATTGCTGGGGGAAAACATCAACAACCTCAGAATGGGAATACAGCAAAATACTAAGATACATCAGTCGCACTTGGCTATTCAAACCTCATCTTCTCATTGCATAATGTAAATTTTTTGCAACAGCCTCCGTTATTTCACAATTAGAATTAAACAAAAGAAAGTGAATAACTGAGTCATTAGAATGCCAACTCTTACCATCTAAGAATGGAGTAATAAAACGAGATCAAATATCCCTATAAAGGGGGCAATGAAGTATGGTGTGTGTAGTGGATTCTATATCTTTTAGAGAACAAGGACAAAGTCTGTCTACATATGGTATCTGGTGGTACCTCCCTAAAAGCACCTCCGATGGCAAAACATTAAAGCATGCAAGCATGTATACTCTGCGATGATGTGGGGCTGTTAAACATAACAGATATTTTGCAATAGAGCTTGTGTCAAAGGTCCCTAACCTACTTGGGGAACATCTGCTAGCTGCACGTTCCCAAATTTCTTGCCTTTTGATATCGAGAAATCTTTGTTTGATAATAGCATAAGCGTGTTTATCTGAAAAGGGGGAAGTCATGGAAGCAGTGACAGACATCATGTTCCTGGGATTCAAGATCACTGCAGCCATGAAATTAAAAGACGCCTGCTCCTTGGGAGGAAAGCGATGGCAAACTTAGACAGCATAATAAAACGTAGAGACATCACCCTACCAAGAGAGCTCTTGACAGAAACTGCTCTTTTTCAAGAACAGCTCTTATCAGAGCTTTTGTTGTTGTTGTTGTTCAGTCGCACAGTCGAGTCCGACTCTTTGCGACCCCATGGACCAGCTCCCTCCAGGCCCTCCGGTCTTCCGCCATCCTCTGAAGTTTGCTCAACTTCATGTTCGTTGCATCGATGACACTGTCTAACCATCTCATCCTTTGCCGTCCCCGTCTTCTTTGACCTTCAATCTTTCCCAGCATCAGGGTCTTCTCCAGTGAGTGCTCCCTTCTCATTTGGTGGCCAAAGTATTTGAACTTCAGTTTCATTATCTGGCTTGCCTAAGGTCACATCAGCAGGTGCAAGTGGAGGAGTGGGGAATCAAACCTGCTTCTCCCAGATTAGAGACCACGCACTTAACCACTACACCAAACTGGCTCTCCTTCATGTCCAGAAGGGGGCACCAGCTGGTAACAGAGCCACCCGAAGCAGTACCAGCCGCAGGGGGAGGGGAGAGAAGCATACTGAACCTGGGTTTGTTTGAGTCTGCTGGAGAAACAGACATGAGGGGCTGCAAGGTTCACAGACACTGCTGGATCCTGCTGGGATAGGGTGGGAGCATCCCTGATGGGCATGCTGACAGCAATTCCGTGTGACGTCAATGCATAGGGGTGGGGTTTCCCCCACCAGCCAGCTGGTCAGCAGCAGATAAAAGCCCCCCCAAACCAGGGGATTTTCCACCCAGACATGGGGAATGGCAACCCTAGTTAGAATTCAACATTTCTTGAACTTTCATAAAATTTTAGTTGTTCTAGTACCAACAACTGAGAGACAGAAGATGAAAAGAAACCAGTTCTGCTCCATTCCTTCAAAGACATATCTTGCTTTCCTTTGTTTTAATAATAAAATGAGATTGGTCTCATTATAGGAGTTCTCTTATACCAGCTGAAATGGTGTGGGGGAAAATTAGTTCGTTCTCCACATTATTTGGAGGGATCTTGTGCAAACAGCTAACAAATAAAATAACTAGCTACAGATATGGTTTAGTAAAAAATCTAGATGATGAAACCATAAAACTTCTGGATGCAGTCACTGTGAGGTAATAATGCTCATTTATTTAGTTAAAGGGGGAAAACCACCAAAAAACCTAACATTTATTTTAGGTTATATTTAAAGAAGATTTAAGGACTGGTGCAATTGTATAACATTCTTTAAAAAATCAGACCGATTAAAACAAACACTTCACTATTTATTAACGGGGGAGGGGGTAGCTTAAATAAATGGATCTGTGTAGGTCTTGCTGTGACTCAGCTCCCCTGACTGTGTATCCTTGTTTCTGCTGTATCAGGCCAGACTTGCAGCCAATCAAATCTACAAGAAATGAGTCACCCTCACTGCTTTATGAAGAACTAATTCTATAGTACAAGATCCAAAGTACCACTTAGGCTCACAGAAGAGGTCTATGCTAGCCCTATGGCAGTGTTTGAATTTCTTTTCTTTGAATGGCAGACCTCCATGCCATATCACAAACTGCTTTTCCCCTTAGTTTAAAAGGCAGCTTTAAATGTGGGGTTATATGGAAGCAGGGATGCCCCTTTCAAAGAATAAATCTAAAGCCTCTGACCTGTCAGAACTAGTTTCCCATTTTTGGGGGAAAGATCCTGGCCTTTGTTATCAAGATTTATGGGCATCTTTAAAAGTTGTTTTTTAAAAGGCTCTAAAATTCACAGAGGACAGGTCAATTGAAAGCTTTTAGACAGAATGACTAAATGCAACCTTCATGTCCAGAAGCAGTGAACCTCTAAAATACCAGTGCTAAGGGGTGCAATAAAGGGAGACTTTGGCTTCCATGACCTGCTTGTAGGCCTTCCAGTAGTGCCTGGCTGACCACTTTGTCAAATAGGTCGCTGAACTTCACTGGACCATAGGTCTGACCCAGCATAGTTGATCTTATGTTCTTTTGTGATCTACGTTAATAACAAAACGTCTGTGAGCCATTTCAATGGTTATGAAAAGAAAGCATTTGGACTTGGACCCTATAACTTCTTTCAGCTTGTGCACCACTGCAAAGGAAGCCAGCTGAGGCATGTTCTCCTGGCACTGTTCATCCAAGAGCCATGACTTTCAAGGACTCTAGAAGTGCCTTGTGTCAGAGGAATGTGCTTTGCAGCAGAGGATCACTGATACAGAATCTGTTGGGCCAGATTCCCTGTCTGGATCCTTCTTCCAGCTCTTGCTGCTGCTGCCCTAACCACTGCACCCATCCTCCAGGGTTAAGCCAGGAGGTAGCCCATTTGCCTGGGTCAGGTGAGAAAATTTCCTCCTGGCTGCCCTTGGGGACAAGAATGCCAGCTTGTGACACTGTAGGAGGCATGGCACCTTCCTTCCTGTAAAGGCACCAAGACTGCCTGTCCATGGCTCCCTCCCAGCCTTCAGTCAGCTGCCTCCTTAGCACCTCCAGTTGGGGCCTTTTATCCTCCTTTCCCTGGCCACTCCTAGTTCCTAGTTCCCTCCTCTTCTTCTCGAGTAAGCCCTTCCTCTCAAGGAGGTAAAGTTGCCAGCCTGCAGATGGGGCCTGGGGATCTCCCGCTTTTAAAACTGATCTCCAGCTGACAGAGATCAGCTCCCCTGGAGAAAATGGCTGCTTTGAATGGTGTACTCTATTGCGCTGTACCATGCTGAGGCCCCTCCCCTCCCCAAACCCCACACTCTCCAAGATCCACCCCCAAAGTCTCCAGGTATTTTCCAACGCAGACCTTGCAACCGTACAAGGAGGCCTTGACCCCTGAGAAGTCCTCTGCTCCACAAGGAGCTAATTCTGATGGGCTTCCCTTCTGACAGTGCTACCCTTACTGTTGACACTCCACCTGGCTCTTTTCTCAGCCCTGCCTCTGGGCTGTGACAGTGCCAGAACAAACTAGCCCAGCTAACAAGCCTGTTCCTTAAGATGGGTTTGTCCTGCAGCCTAGGGAATTTATATTCTCCCTGCTGATACTGAATGCAGGTCCTCTTAAAGCAGGTATCGTAATACTCCAGCACAGCTTCACTTTAACCCTGTTACTCTGTACCTGTACCACAGCTTAGTTGGGCAAAGTACAATTGTACAGGATTAAGCTCCTCATGCCAGTCCAGGGATGAGAGGTAATCCTGTACCTTTACAGTACATTAAACAACAAACCCAGAGGTAGGCTATACCCTCTCTGAATTTCAGAACAATGTGCCACCAGAACCTCTTTTAATTAGAATCCTCTCCAGCTCAGAGCAGAGATTCAAAACTCTCAGCTGGTATCTAGGGCTTAACACATTAGCAACTCACTCTTACCAAGGTAGTATATGTGGTCAGCTTAGGCTACAAGACTCAGACTTGGAATCCAGGTACAACATCAGAGACCATTTAGAACTAAGACTAATTTTTATTCAGTACAGAGCATAGCACAGACTACCAGAGATTATAAAATAACAAGCCTAAGGCAATATGCCTTAACTACACATTAAAAGATACATATTTACGAAGTCAGGATAGCATCCAAGAGTTCAAGATTGTCCATTGTGATAATCCAGGTAGCACCAAGGGATTTTGAAGAGAAATCCCATCTTTGCACTCCATGTGCTTTAAGTCACAAAGCAGTCCTTTGTCTCTTCAAAGGACAGCATTTCCAGGTGCAATAAAACAAGCAGGGAGAGCCGGAACAGAGAGCCAGAAGCAAGAGACTCTCTCTCATTGGGATCAAACAATTATACTCCAATTCCAGTCACAAATTAGATGTGGCTATTAGCCAATTGCGAGTGGACATAGGTGTGTCCAATTGTTGATTGCCATAGCTGCAACACAGGAATGGCTAGACGTTTGGAGGCCACACCTGCAAGCAATTGACCTAGTTTCCAGGTACTTCATGGCCTACATGACTACACTCATGTAAGGCCTAGTGGGGGCCTTACAGTCTAGCTATACAACAATGTCAGGTCAAGACAAAGCCTTCACCCTTGAATTTATTGATTTCTATTACTCACAGCATTTTTAACCCTGTTTTGTTCCAAAAAAGGACTCAACTACCACACTTTGCTCTCATTCTTTATGCAAATACTCACTAGAGGTTTGGAAAGGAGTGGGCTGCTGAATACTTCATGGTGAGCAAAATGGCTGTTAAAGGCTCACTGTGATATGAATGGTCTGGCATGCTGAATTACTTAAGCTTACCCTCTCATATATTTGCAGCACAGTGCTTTAATACTAAATAGCCTTGAGGGTGGCTCCTTCATACTATTTCCGATAAACAAAACTAGAATTCTCAAGCAGCTCAAATAATGTGTAGTGAAATAAATGTTGCCCCATTTTTTATTTATCTCTTCAGTGGAATGAAAGTGTTTACCAGAAGACATGACCTCATTTCCCACTCTACCTGCATTTATGGTAATAATTCAGTCAATTTAAACAAATGTAAAAAAAAATGTGGGACGCTAAAAGTGATGGCCGTTTTTGAGAAACTTTTATTTGACTGTGCGATCAAGCTGCCCTTGAATCTATTTGTTTATGTAGATAAGTGTGGCAATGCAGTCATTTGAATCTCGTTTTCATAAATATATTTTAACAGAAAGCTTCTTCCTTCTTCCCTTGGAAGTCAACAAAAATTGTCTTTTTTTTTTTTAAAAAAAAACACAATATGCTGACAAAGGAAAGACAATTCAACTTCAGGTAATTCTCACATTTCCCATTCCTTTTTCTTGATGAGGCACAAGGCATATATTAAACAAATAAATTATGTAAAATAAATGTGAAGGAAGAAAACTACTGTTAGCTGCCTCCCAGGTTTAATGGTGAAGAAGCATTTTCTTTGACTGGTTTGCATCGCTTCAACTAGTAAACTGGGTAGAATCAAGGAGAGAACACAGTATACATCTCCCAAGCACCCTGGGACTTCGAAACAGAAACATTCCTTAAAATAATAATGGAGAGGTTATCTTTTTGGCTATTTATCCATTACTAGCTTGTCTCTGGAAGAATCCAGCCATAGACTGACCCAGAAGCCACATTTCCATAAGTGAAATCAAATGAACAGAACATATATTCCAGAAATGAGATCAATTTTTTTATAGCTATTCATTCTTGTATAGTCCCCAGCTGGATACTCTACACTTGCTGTAACATGAAAATAAAAGGTATTCTTCTGGAGGTCTCAAGATTATCATGGCCTTAAACTTAGGGCCATACATGAAACTGGGCACACATAATCAGATCTTCTGACACCCAATGTAAGTTTCACACAGCAATTATGGGAGAGGAGAATATGGACTGGAATGAGAGTGCTGAGGAAAGGCTTTAACACTTCCCTGCCTTATTGTCTGAAAAAAATGACTCCTAGGCTGCTTTAGTCCCAGTCTAGCCCAATCTTATCAAATCTCAGAAACTAAGCAGGGTTGGCCCTGGTTGGTACTTGGATGGCAGACAACCAAGGAAATCCAGGGTTGCTAAGCGGAGACAGGCAATGGCAGCCCACTTCTGTTCACCTTGTGCCTGGAAAATCTCATAGGTTTCTCCATTAGTTGGCTGTGACTCGATGGCACTTTCACCACCAAAAGAAAAAAGAAAACCAGAAAACCAGAAAAGAGAGAGAGAGAGAGAGAAAGAGAGAGAGAGAGAGAGAGAGAGAGAGTAGATGGGGGGTCATTTTCAAACAGGGGAACAGCTGGAGGGGGAATTCCTTCCTTAGCTATGTTGTGCCACCTGCAGCTACTGTCTGAAAGTAAGTTACACACCAGAGCTTTTGATCACAGTTCCCTAATGGCACATGCAGCTTGCCCCCTATGAAGACATACAGGATTTTTATGCAAACACCAGGCTTACAACATGAGCACTGCAGGCCCCAGTCAGGAGGCTTCTGTTTCCAACAGGTTCCATATGATAGCTCAATACTTCAGAATGTATAGCAGAAAACTCAGCTTCCTTGCATATGTCACACATCAATCCCTCTAAGAATGGAGGAACATACACCTCTACCAGCAGGAAACAGGCTGCAGAGTTCAATTCTGCCACAAGAAAATCATCTAAATTACAGTCAAATATGATTCCTGAAAAATATCTCTCATTGCAATATGCTGGAATGAAAAATTACAGGCAAATCCTTAGCAATATATGTCAATATAAGATATTTTGGATAAACCATCCAATTAATAAATAACTGGACAGTGAAATTATGTCAACTTTCTTTTTCCCACCCCTCAATGTGCCTTGTATGACACTGCATGAACTGAAGGGGAACTAAACATCGATTTGCCTTTAGTTAAATTGGTCCTTGAATAAGAAGACAGACGGGAAGGAAGTCTGGTTCTGTCCAAGAAGATTCTATGTATGCCTTTATTCATGCTTCTGTCTTTCTTTGCACGTGGCAAACCATTTGCTTTGTCTACATCAGTAAACATATTATTTCCATAGTGAATCAATAAAATGTAAAGAAATAGATGCATCAATGAACAATGGCATCATGTGCTGGAGTATTATTGGCTGTCAGTCCTAGTCCCTAATGTGTGTCCTTTCTATGTTTAGGAGCATGCATCTGATTTTGCACATTGGTGTAGCAGATACTCATGTAGCCACAGGAAACATGGTTCCTGAATTAAATATGAAGAGGCTGTAAGTTAGCTTACAAGATACTTTATTTCATAGTTCATAGTTAAAGAGTAAATAAAACAATTTCAATGAGCTTGAGGCAAACAATGAGTCCATTAAAAGGGGGGGGGAAGTATGATTTGTTTCACGCTCATTGTAATTGGGAAAGGCTTACAGATCTCTGAATTCCTAAACAACAACAATAACAATCTTTCTCCCTTATTTCTCATGTTGTGTAAGAGAGGAGTCCGCAGTTGGATGCGGGGATGGTCAATTATTTAAACAACAATAAAGAAAGCAATGACCTGTGCTCACTCCACCACCTTTGGCTAGACTCGATGCCATTTGTTTATGGCCAAAATGCACTTTTGTCCATTTTAAACAGCCCTTGTCTTGTTTTTACTGCAGCCATTTCTTTTTTGATAATTACATGTGTTAAATTATGAAAATAAACTCCTAGGCAGCCTTTTCAGCTAGTAAAATTACTTGTATGTCATAGTCATTTCCAAGAGACCTTTGGTTGTATCTTCAGCATTGTAAATCTGAGAATAAATGACTTGTGTATGTTAGCAAAACTGCAGTAAGTGCTCTGGCCTGGTGGACATAAGCCAGTTCTCCTTGATTGTGGTAACTCAGATCCATCTCATATCAGATATGAAGATAAGATAACTATTTTTGAGTTCTCACCAGGAAGTTATTCTGACAAATTCAGATTCAGACACAAAATAGTTTTGTCATTGCATCTTTTCTCTTTTTATAGCATTATATTCAGAGTCAGGTCCGGCTAACCCGCTAGGCAAACTAGGCATTCACCTAGAGCGCAGGGATGGCGGGCCCTGGATGGGCGCCAATTTCCCCCCCAAAAAAGCTGCTGCCCTGCCCCACCGCCACCCCCTCTACCTTGCCGAGCAGCCTGCCACCTTCCTCCCGCTGCCACGCCCTCCCTGCCCCTTGAGTCGCCTTGGGAAAGGAAGGCGGAGTAGAAAAGGGGTGGATGAGAATGGGCCTCTCGTGGGCAAGGGTGGAGGTCCAGTCCGGGGGAGGGGGGCTGGTTGCAAGGCGTTTCTTCTTGGGGCAAAGAAATGGGGAGCCAGAGGCCGCGCCAAACTGCGCCACCGCCTTCCAGCTCCTACCTGGCTCCTGGCTGGCATTCTCTCGCCCCCCTTCCCTGAAGAGTATGAGGCTGGATCCCCGGAGCCTAGAGACGTGGCGAACCCTCTTCTGTGGAAGACTCCCAGCCTCATGGTGACTGAGAGCCCGCATGGCTCCTCCTGGCCCTCCCCTCGGTGCCGGTGCTTTAGCGACAGAAGAGTGGTCCCCCCACCCCTCTTTATTTTCCAGCTGCAGCCGACCTCCTCCTCATAAAAATTATGGAAACAATAAAAACGTCACTCAAAAGAATGCTGTTGTTTGTTGTTGTTTTTTTTTAAAAAAACACCTTATTAGTAAGCCTTTTAAAACTCTTTTTTTAAAAAACTAGTTTGACAGGTGGCCGGCCAGCTGGCTAGGGTCTACACACTGACAGAAGCCCCACCCCCAGCTTCCAGGAGCCCTCAATCAGGCTGGGACAAGCTGGGTGGGGGCTACACGTGCAGCATCTTCTTGCTGCTGCAAGGGTAAGTGGCTTGCAGTACCTGGGTGCCATCTGGCCTTTGCAAATAAGGGCGGTGGCAGTGTGCAGAAGAGGCAGAAAGTTTTGCTGCTGGGGTCACTGCAGATCCTGGATTCAGAAGCAGCAGCAGCAGCACATGGCCCTTTTAAATGGCGAGCTCCCGGATGTGCAAGGCAACGCTCTCCCTTGTAGCTGGTTTGGAAAGGTTGGTAAAAATTTCAACTGGCTGTAAAAGAGGGGAGTGAAGGAGCAATCCAGTCCTAGCTGCTCCAGCTCAGTCCCGTCTGCTTAGTAAGGAGCCACAAGGGCATGCTGGGCAATGTAGTCTACATGACTTCCTTTGCAGTGGAAACAAGCGGGGGTGGTGTGTGTGTGAATAAATCCCAGCCAGCTGTCCCAGGGAGAAAGTGAGTGGGAAGGGTCTCTCTGCTACACCCAGCAGTTTTTCAGGCAGTCTGGAGAGACGGCTGGAGGAAGGGATAGGGGAAGGGGAAGAGCTACAATTCATGTATGAAGAGCTGCAAACAATTCATGATTTTTTAAAAAAGTAACCAAAAAGTCCCGTTCTCATTTGAAGGTGGGTTAGGGTAGCCAAGTGTGAATTCAGCCACAGCAGGGGACTCCCAGCTGGCGGCTGGAGCATGCGTGCACAAGCTTTGCACGCGCGCCGCATCGACGTAGCCTGGAAGACTGGGCACGCCAGGGACACTGGGGGTGGGGCCACGACCATCCGAGGAAAAAACATAGAGTTTTCCCTCGGATGGCTGTGGGCCTGCCCTCAGCGTGACCCCGCCCCCAGCCCCGGAAGACTGGGCACGCCAGGCACACTGAGGGCGGGGCCATGACCATCCGAGGGAAAAACATAGAGTTTGGCGGTTGGCGGTGGGGGGGGGGGGGGGGGTGCACCAGAAGGTATTCTCGCCTAGTGTGCAAAAAAAGCTGGGGCCGGCCCTGTTCACAGTACACGATCACGTTTGCATTTAAAATATACTTTCCCCCTTTATTCCTAAACAGAGATACGGGTTTCTTACAGGTTTATCTGAGATTGCAGGTCATTAATTACACAGACTCAACTAAGAAACATGCAATTAACATGGATTTTTAAAGTGGATTTTGGTCAAATATTAACAATAATAGAAACAAAGAAGCAATAATGTACTTAAAATACTTCCATGTAACAGTTTTTCATTAGACATTATTTATCAGGAACGTTTTCAATAAATAAATCTCTTTTTGACTAGATTTTTGTTTAAATTGAATGTAAATGCAACAAGTAATTTAAAAGGAATTATATTGCAATTAAACTTTAATATGCTGAAAATCTTTATTTACTATGCCAATATTGATGAATAGCAACAGCATTCTGGAATTTATTTTATTGATTTATTTACTTCAATTATACCAAACTTCCTTTCCCATTGGAGACTCAAAGTTGATTACTTCATTCTCCTTCAGTGGGGGAAGTAATCAGATGTTAGTTCATGCCATCCAGGCAGGGCTATGCAAATTTTCTTGCAAGTCCCTCCTGGTTGGATTGGCTGACCCACTAGTCTGGATAGCCATACAACTTCAACAGGAAGCTCCAGTCTAGCTCTGCTATTTTAAAATAAGGGGAATTAGAAGGAAAAATTTCTAGCAGCATGGAGGAAGAAAGGTCTTCGGGTTCCAGGGGGACAAGGAAAGCAGGCATCCCTTCCATGATGCCTTGAGGGAAAATAGATCAGTCCTGGCTTAGGCTACAGGCTCCAGAGCTCAGGAGTCATTCTCAGGTGCAGGAGGAGGTGCCATGAGAGTCTATCGACCTGAAGCTTCGGTTCTTAGCATCACTCTCAATCTGGCAGCACAGAAGAGCCCCAGAAAGACCCAGCATACTCCTGCCAGCATGGTGGGGTTGATGTGAGGTGGTCCCAGCCCCGGAGACCCAGAAACCTCAGAAAGAGTGGTGGCTGTGCAGGAGATGCGGGACAGTGAGAGACCTCGCCCCACAATCAACAATCAGGTTGGTGGCTGGTCTGGGGGCAGAAAAAGGGAGCTTGGGCCCAGCAAGAGACAGGGAGAGAACTGGATATGATGCAGCAGACAGGGGGCCATGCAATGGCAAATATGGCAGCAGTTCCATTTTTTACCCATTGAAATTCACAGTAAGAACTGACACTTTTCTGGCAGAAAAGCCACCAAATTCACACTGAAATTATATATGTCAGCAAACTTTTAAAACAGAGACATTTATGCTGCTTGTAGGATTACTTCTGATATTTTAGTAATAAAGTTTGGAGTTAGGGATAAACTAATCCAGATCCAAATAAAACATCCACAAATAAATATCACAAAAATTCTGAAACCATATATCAATATTTCCTGCATTTGTGAGTGGTTGAAAGCCCGTCACTCTGACTGTTTATTCTTGCACCTCACTGTATAGCTTTACTTTTCCTAGGCAATGATGAGTTGGAGGAGTAGTGAGGGGAGACCGAGCATAGTTTTGTGCCTCATGAAGTCCAACAACACCAGAAATCCAGCTTCTTTCTGAACAGAATAGTTCTAGCTGACATTTTAATGGCATTTCTACTTTCTGTCAGTCCTTCCACTGATTTATTTACTCTGGAAGACTATATAAGCACAGGTCTTGTTCACATGAGCTTTAAATTATCTGGAGCTGTTCACAACTCTCACTTTGTTTCTCCCTCTCCCTTAGTTTGTTTGTTTGGTTGCCTGCTCCCCCCTCCCCCGCAACATCTAAGCAAGTAAACGTATTGTTGGTCATCACCAAAACAAAAGGCAAAAAACCAGGAGAGGAATTAGTCTATTGTAACAAAATAAAACATAAGTCCATGCTCCTTATAGAGTAACAACATTTAGTCCAGCATGAACTTTCATGAGTCAGAGCTTACTTCCTCAGATGCAACAAAGCACAGATCATTTTCCTCATCCTATATCTAAGATATGTGTGGATTGATAGATGTAGATAATGGGGGTAGGTATAGATAAGGATAATTTTTCTGCAAACCTGCAGAAAAAAATGGGGGGATGGAAAAGGGTTTGACCCTCCCCAAGACAGGAGCATTGTCTGTAATTGTGCAGCTCTGCAGGGAGGTGACAACTGGGCAGCCCTTCAAGGGAGGGAACAAAAAGGATGGGATGTTGTACCTGTGAGTCTCTCAGGTCCCTGCTTGCATTTATCTACTTCAGTCATACTAACTGGAGTTGAAGAGGCATCTCAGAGAGTAATCTGGGAAAAGCCTCATGCTCCCTCCTACCTCAGAAATGGAATGAGAGGGGATGGAAAGAAGGTTTATTCCCTACACCTTGGTTATCTTCCTTGGTGATAACAGCATTAGTTCAATTACCACCAGAAGAATTGTATCTATGGGCAAAATGAGAGGGGAAAATATTGTGATATTGAATTCCATAATAAACTGAATTAAGTGATGTTTATGCATTAAGAAAGAACCCAGAGGGGAATGAATATCAGGTTGGCACATGAGATGGGAAAATATAGAGTAATGCATTTGTTATTAGAAAAAGTATCAATCCGAGTTAAGCAACAGGCATATCACAACAATTTTATTACATATAATTTAAGACTGCATATCAAAGTCACACATACAAAGATGCTTTGTCCAAAACAAAACACAGATAATAAAAAGCAAGCAGCCACAACAATCAAATATAGATGATCCATGGGAGAAACCCCAAGAGATCCAAACTCAAGTCTGACAGATTCAAATTGTTTCTTTGTTAATGAAGATGTATTGCTTTGCTGAGTTAAGAGAAAGATGTTTTAAATTAAAAGAGATATCTATTATCAAAACAATGTCCCTGGTTAGTATTTCCATAATTCCCATGATGTCAAGAATATTCAGTTGCAATGGCGGACATGTAAAGGAAAGACACTACTGCTGAGCTGACCTGGAAATAGAAATATGTTTTGGAAACATTTTCACCATTTGCTGAACACACTTTATCTTTGGTGGTGTCTTGCTAAAGTGGGCAGAATGTGGCTTTAAATATTCACACAGATCTACATCCAAATGGGCATGACCAGCTACATGTTGGCCCAAACAATAACTGTACAAGATTAGGACTGGATCCTAGTGAAAATCTTGCCACATATGACAGAAAGCAATGAAATGATCAGTGTAGTATGGCAAGACAAAGAACATTAACCCAGTTGTCTGGGTAATGTGAATGTGTTCACTTGTTAGTATCATCCCCCCATTTAGAGTGAAAGGGAAGGCTTCTTGTACACTCTGTAACCTAAGTAGTCAAATTTTGTTGTTATGTTATTGTAAGATTTTGATCATGTTTAATGTATGTGTGTGTTGTGCCGTCAAGCTGCGTCCAACTTATGGCAGCCCTATCAATTAATAACCTCCAAAGCATCCTATTATTAACAGCCTTGCTCAGGTCTTGCAAACTGAGGGCCATGGCTGTCTTTATAGAGTCAGTCTATTGTTTGATCTTTCTCTTTTCCTGCTGCCTTCAACTTTTCCTGGCATTATTGCCTTTTCCAGTGACTCTTTTCTTCTCATCATGTGGCCAAAGTTCAATAGCCTCAGTTTATCCTTTTTGCTTCTAGAGAGAGTTCAGGCTTGATTTGATCAAGAATCCACTGATTTGTCTCTTTGGTGGGCCATGGCATCCATAAAACTCTCCTCCAACACCTCATTTCAAAGGAATCTACTTTCTTCCACTCAGTTTTCTTCATTATCCACTTTCACATCCATACATAGTAAAGGGGAATACGATGGCATGAATTAATTTGGTATTGGTCACAAGCAACACATCCTTACACTTAAGAATCTTTTCTATCTCCTTTGTGGCTGCCCTTCCCAGTCTCAATCTCCTTCTGATTTCTCGGTTGTGGTCTCCCCTTTAGTTGGTGATGGAGCCAAGGAATAGAAAGGATTTAAGTATTTCAGTTTCTTCCTTGTCAACCCTAACAGTGTGTGATTCCTCAGTAGTCATTACTTTTGTCTTTTTGATGTTCAGCTGAAAATCTGCTTTGGCACTTTCTGCTTTAGCCATCATCACTAGTCATTTCAAGTCTTCATTATATATTTTTTAAAATGTGGTGTCATCTGCATATCTCTAAATGTCAAGGTTCTGTCCACCAATTTTCACTCCATTTTCATCTAAATCTAATCCAACTTTCTTTATGATATGTTCTGCATATATACTGAGAGATAGGGAGATAAAGTACATCCTTGTCTGATATGTTTGCAAATTCTAAGCCATTCTGTTTCTCCATATTCTGTCCGATTCTTGACAGTAGCCTCTTGTCCTGAGTACAGGTTGGGCATCAAAACAATCAGATGTTGTGACATGCCCATTTCTTTTAAAACCAACCACAGCTTTTCATGATCGACAGTCAAAAGTTTTGCTGTAATCAATGAAACTCAAGCAGATTTTCTTCTGAAATTCTCTCATTTGCTCTAGTAACCAACGTAAATTAGAAATGTGATCTCTTCCTTTTCTGAATCCAGCTTGAATGTTGGGCATTTCTCATTCCATATTTGGTAACAGTCTTTGTTGTAAGATTTTGAGCATCACTTTACTTGTGTGAGAATTTAATGCAATGGTCAGATAGTTGCTGCAGTCTTTAACATCCCTTTATCAGAACTGAAATGTAAATTGAGTGTTTCCAGTCCATGGGCCATTCTTCTGTTTTTCATATTTGTTGGCACAACCTTAATAAGATTTTTATGGACTCTGTTTCTGTGGCTTGGAATAGCTATGCCTCATCTTCTCCTGGGGATTTGATTCTCTCAATTGATCTTGGTGCAGCTTTCACTTCACTTTCTAGAACTCGGGGTTCTTCTTCAAAAGAGTCTTCTTGAGAGGAATCTGTCTTCAGTGTATAGTTCCCATCTTTTCTTTATTTTGTCCTGTTCAGTTAATGTATTTCTGTGTTGATCTTTCAGTGTGCCTAATCATGGTCTTTGACACTATGTGTGAGTCACTGGAAAGTTCTGTTTAGGCTTTTGATTCTGTTTCTGTCACCTGTTACTTTTCTTCTTGTGTAGTATTTAATCCCAGACTGGCTGATGTAATGCAATGAAGAAACCTTTCATTTTAAAAAAAGTCTTACTGAAGCATGCAGATAGGGAGACGACTGCAAGCAGGTACTATGCATGATATTCAGTGTTATTATGGAACCTTTCATATTCTCTTTCTCTTTCTCACACACACACAAAAATCATAATCTAACAAAACAGGCACACTTAAAACACAGAGATCTCACTCAGGACCAAAAAAAACATGTTAGGCTACATCACAAGTGTACAACCTGACCTTCAGTCAGACATACATCAGGGAAACTCACCTTAAACAGCACTCATTCACTCAGCACTGGGAGGGAGTTCTGGGAGGGGAGGAAAGGTTTTTCCCATTTCCTTCCTGCACCATTTTTTGCCAGCAGAAACAGTGACATGGGCTGCGATCATATGGAGCGGAAGCTGCGGCAGGCAAACGAATCCCCCGCAGATTAAAGGGATGTGATCAGACACATTTGTCTGGCATCCCAGAGTTGTTGGCGGGGCATCTCGTTGCGCCGCAGGAGCGGTGCAAAAAACCACCAGGGAAATGTCAGTAGCATAGGGAACTGTGGGGCGGGCGGAAGTCTGATCGCGTAAATGTGCGTCAGTTCACCCCGGGGCAAACAGCCTCACTTCCCACCCGCAGTTCCTCGGTGGTGTGATCGGAGCCATGGGTGGTCTTTTGGGCCCTTTTCTTTTGCTCCATGTGCCCTTGGAGGGACACATGCCTGGCATGTCATGTAGATTCATATATCGTGAATTCTTGGTAGCACGTTGTAGTGGTTTAGATTACTTAATGCACCATTTCAGTGCTCCTTTCCAGGTACTAAGCAAGAAAAGTATGACATATGCTTCATAGGTATTCAGGCCGATTTATTGACCCAGCAGCATTTGGGTTTAAGTGTTAACTGATTTTCCTTAGCTTGATAGATTGGAATAATGCAAGTAAGCAAGCATGGAAATGTTTATGATGGCAAAAATTCAGTGAAGCCAGTGCTCGATCATCACGGTAGAAGCCACCTCTTCCGGTGGGGGAGTATGGCAGGATGTAATTCTAAATCTGACATATTCAGAGGAGATTATGCAAGTGATATTTACAAAAAAATGTAAGGTAACTGTTCATATAACTCACATTAATGTTGCTTTTTGACTAATGTTATATCTGCTTTTTGAAATGAATAGTGTTGGAATTAGCCCTTCATAGGCCCCGGTCACACGGGCAGGAAACTGCAGAGGAGAAGCGTGGCTGTTTGCCCTGGGGCAAACTACTGCGCAGTTACGTGATCAGACCTCCTGTGGAGGTACCGTGGAGGTTCCATGGAGGTTCCATGGCAAGGGAGAGGTGCCGATCACAGGACAAGCCGGCGCGCAACGAAGAAGCGCGCGCCGCGGCAAACTGTTTTTTATTTTTGTGTACATGACAAATGCGCATGCTCCGTTGGGTGCACATGCGCATCCACAGAGACTTGGACAAAAAAAACCTTCCCAGATGTGCTGGTGAGATCGCGCCCGGAAACTCCGGCTGTTTTCCGTCTCACTTGTGTGGCTTCTGTTACGTGTGACCGCAGCCCTAGTTAATTACCTGACTGGGTCTGGACCAACCCACATTCCCCCCCCCAGTTGTAACTGGATGATGTTTAAATACCTCTTAATTACTGCAAAGTACTAAATGTTATTTCCTGTTTCTCAGTCTTACTGCCTGGAGCCTTTTCTTCTGTCTCTATTGTCTACCCATTCCTGAAATGAAGATGCCACATACAAAAGCTGGATTAAACTTGGTTTATCAAGTTTATAGTTGAACTGTATGCATGTTAACAGTAACATCTGTTGAAGTTGATGGGTTTAGAGGGGTGCAGCTCTTCTTAGGAAGGCACTGTAAACCACTGATCCCTTACTGCAAGTCTACAGGGCTTCCATAAAGGTATTTAAAGCTGGGTTGCCACTTATGCTGTCCTTAGTTTTTATGGGCCTGCATACCCAATGGTATGTTGAAAAGAGCTGACCATTCACTATCACCCCCCTACTGGCAATAAATCGGATTCAAAATGGTGAACATGCAACTCAAAAGGGGTTACCTCACCACCCCTGCCCTGTAAACCAAGAGGCAGGCTTGGGAAACCAACCCCCTCCATCACTAGATCCTTAATAGGGAAAACAATCTGCAATGTTCCAGTGTTCTTACTTACGACAACCCAGTCATCTAATCAGGCCTATAATTAGCCATCTCAAGATCCAGCGATGTGAAGCAGGTACAAATAGGTCCTTTCAAAAGGCAATCAGAAAATGCTTCAAAAATCCTGCTTAGCGACCAGCCTGTTACTGTACCATGGCAGCCAGGAACTGTACTTCCAAGCAGTTTTGAGAAGATCAAGCAAAGGACAATATGATTGATAGTCATGACCTATCTCTATCAGTGTCATTTTCACCCCTGACATTTTACCTTTAGCATCCATCCTTATCCAGCAGTTTTACATGTACCTTGGCTAGGCCCTGAGGTTAGGCTGAGAGACAGTGGCTTTGTGAAGGTTTGTAACTAGGCTTCATGATTGAACAGGAATTTGAACTCCAGTCTCTTTGGCCAAATCCTAGACTCTGTCCACTACCTATCTGTATCAATGATTGGAAAGAGTAAATATTGTTAACATGTCCGATATTCAACAATAATTGTCCTCTAGGGACTTGCAATAGAACAGAATGACCAGCAGGACAACTTTGTTTAGCCATCCAATTCTAGATTCTGGTTCTCCAGTTGTTGCTTGACTGCTAGCACAGACAGTAGCTTAGCTGGGGCTACATGACTGCAGTGTAAGAGTTTATTAAACATTGCACAACTTATATTAGTGAACACTCTTGGTATTACTGGGTTATGGATTCATTTGTTGGCAACCATAATGTTATTACTGCTTAACTTGAAAGAACTGATAATACAACACTGGAAATAAAACAGCAAATCTGACTTTTCTGTGGGAGAGTTTGAGAAGGAATTGGTAGCAACTGATTACTAGACAAAGAACAGCTGGATTTAATTGGGACTGAATAAAAGTATTTTCACAACAAAAACTGTTTAAAGAACAATAACAGAAGAACTGAAATGAATGGAATGAAGGGCTGCTTTTCTACTTTTACAAAAATCAGCAAATACCGTGCTACAGACGATAATAAAATATCTCAAAAAATTTAATATATTTTTTTGTTTCATATTTTTTACAATTTATTCACC
>NW_015175424.1:302501-306344 GCF_001447785.1 Gekko japonicus
CCCTTCCCTCTGCCACCCCACCAGCCACAGTTGGGACACGCATCTGGAGCTTCCTTCTAGATCTCGTTGTATTTCTTCCTACAACGAGCATTACTCCTAGTTTATCATGTAAGTCTTAATACATAGAAAGAATCATATATCAAAACATCTAAGTATCATCTCTTAATATATCACAAAAGATATTGCACAACCCCTTTATTAATATCAGTCCTTAATTATACAAAAGTTTTTAAGGGAGGACTCCTTTAAGTCTATTTTGAATAAGTGCTCAGTCTTCCTCCAACAGAGGCCAGATATCCTCCTGTTTCAGTGTCTTCCTCAGGAAGTTCAACAGATATTTCCAACCACAAGGTTGCCAAATACCAAAATATTTATCCACATGTTTCAATGAACGCTGCAAAAAGTCTCTCTTAGTGAGCTCAAAGCTTCCTCCAAAGTGAAAAGTATTTGGCAACCTTGTGCCAAATACTTTTTTTATATATATAACCTCAACAGCAGTGCTAGGAGGCAACATCAAAGAAAGGAGTCAGCCTTCATGTCCTGTTGTTGAACCTCCAGAGTAATTGGTTGGCCACTATGTGAGACAGGATGCTCGACTAGATGGACTGCTGGTCTATGGCAGCAGGGCTTTTCTTATGTTCTTACCATGGAGATGCTGATTCTCATGGCTACCTGTTCTGCTTAAATGGTGCATAGGATCTCCTGGAAATTCCAGTGATGGAAGTCAATGGAGCATGATTTTCTCACATTTCTCACATTCCCTCTTCCACTGTAGCTCAATATGTCCCTAAAATGTTGCTCCTGTGAGGAGGAGGGTAAGAATCATAGGTCTTCTGCGGGGGGGGGGGAGTAAATACTGCATTTCACCTTTCTCTTTAGAAATCTTCTCCAGGGGTTCCCAAAATTTTTAAGCCTTTGGGGGCAAAATAGTTGCTACAGAAGGCAGAACCACACACAGAGAGGAAGCTTAAATCCAGGGTAGAAGAGGAGTAATGTTAAAAATACACTAGAAAGAGGATTGAGATAAAATAAAAGCAAACCATTGTGACAACTACAGTTGGAACAATGTTGCTTTATTTTGCACAGCCAATCAGATCTCCAGTGGCCAATCAAAAGCTCCACCAACTTTCTAAAAACACTTGGTGGCACCAGGAAATTGGGGTCCCTTTGTTTATGGCATGTAATAACCTCACTGTTAATTTGTCAAAGGAATTTTACACACTTCTGATAACCTTTAAGTGTAAATAAGCACCTTCTGCAGGTGTAGACAATAGCAACAACACTGAAAGACTAACATCTTCATTATCATAAAATCTAACATCAAACAGCAACTGTGTTGAACTCTGATATAACTATTTAGTAGAACAGGGTTTCACTGAATTGCTGGTAAGATTTGTTTTTGTTAAAAATATAAAACATAGCCACTAATTCCTTTAATAATGTTCTCATCATTACCAATCCAGGTGAAAAATTGTTGCTGGTATGTGTTTACACGAACTAAGTGACAGTCCACTGATTGTCTAATATTTACAGGTTTGTATATTATATTAGGCTACATATTTTTCACAGCTGTTCTGTTATTGGAAGCTCTGCACCTGGCATCCTGCCCTTCTGTTATTTCAGATATGTGATCATAATGAGAGCAGCAGATGGATGTTGAAAGGCCTAACTAATATGGCTAGCAATGGGTGTCTTCAGCTCCTTTTCAATCAGAATGCTCTTAGCATAATAATAAACGTGATCCCACATCAATACAGTATTACAACTCAGTCCCTCATTCTCAAAACATTATCCTTTGTGGCCAATAAAGGCTACAAAGGTGGTGGCAAGTGAATTTCTCTGGGGAATTCCAATCTTCCTCACCAGCAGTTATATGAGCGCTTACACTCACAAGAACTTGCAGTTTAAAGAGTGTGAATGTTTGGTATAGGTATTGTGCCTAACATATAACTTTTGGACTGGAGGCATGTATCTTTAGTGCTGGAATTGTTTGTCATTGATCATCACATCAGGGAAAAAAAAAGAGTGAAGGAGATAATTAAATTATGTGAGGACAACAATGCACTCAGGTGCAGGTGAGCAGGCTCTTGTAGTGGCTTGTAATGGTGGATGGTGGTGGTTTTTATCCCTCAGTCAAATACCTGATTTTATGCCACATCTCTATAGGGATGATCACATCTTCTCATGGTTGAGGCAAATGTTTAGACCTGCAATGTTTATTGGTTTATTTCTTCACATTTATAGCCCACCCTTCCCAGAGGCAGGCTCAGGGTGGGTAACAACACTTCATTTACACAAAATATATTAGTTTACAATAACATTCAGATTTAAAACATCATCATAAATATTAAAATGGTGGTCACAGCTGATAACAAAGAGATTTTCTGGTTGTGGGAGGTTCCTGGCCATAGCCAGTAGTTATTAGCAGAGTGACAAACACCTCAGGGAGGCTATATATGGATGTCCACTGCCTCAGCCAAAGGCCTGGCAGAACAGCTCTGTCTTGCAGGCCCTGCAGAATTGAAGTAAATCCCGCAGGGCCCTGATCTCAGTGGGGAGCATGTTCCACCAGGCAGGGGCCAGGGCAGAAAGGTCCCTGGCCCAGGTCAAGGCGAGATGGACATCTTTCAGGCCAGGGACTACCAGGAGGTGTTGATCCATAGAGTGTAGTGCTCTTTGGGGCATATATGGGAAGAGGCAATCCCTCAGATATGTTGGTCCCAGGCCATGTAAGGCTTTAAAGGTTATTACCAACATCTTGAAGCAAATCTGGAACTCTACTGGTAACCAATGCAACTGGCAGAGTACCTGCCAAATATGAGCCCACATAGGCATCACCGTGAGCAGGTGCACCGCTGCATTTTTCACCAGCTTCCTTCTCTTAATATCACTTTGGGGAGAGAGGGAAGCTAGGCCAAATCCCTTTTATGGTAGGAATATTGTGGGAAAGTAACATATACTGAAAAGTACTGGGTTCGCCGCCTGGAGGACTCGGACGACGACATACTGTAGCACACGTTTATTGTACTTAACACAGACAAAGACTAACTCTAACAGCCAACAGGGCCAACTATATACATATCCACCAGCAACCCCCCACTCCCATTGGAGGGTTTAAATGTCCCGCCAAGGTGGCTATTGGTTGGGGCTGGGGAATCCAGGATCCGAAGTTTCCTTTGTTTTCGTATCCAAGCTCTGGCCTTTCCGCGGACCCCTGGAAGTGGTCCACGTACATAACAATACACATAGGGATCATTGGTGAGTACCCTGAAGTGTCTACCAATGAAGGGAGGTTTCCCAAGCTCATCCTTCATTTTCCCCCCAGCTGCAAGGGTTGGGGAGAGTACTCTTCAGTGCTCAGCAGTATCAATCAAATCCTTAGCTGCTGGAATGGCTTTGGACAAGTAAATGATGTGTTTCATGTGCAGGGTAGGATGAACAAAGACAGCAGGAAAAATGCTGGCTAAATTTGGAGGTGGTTTAGATTGCCTGGATGCTGGTAGACAATTACACTGCCCATTAGGAGGAACTCAAACTAAAGTTAAAGTGATATGTTTAATGATGCAGATCAACCATAAATAAGCCTAGTTTTACTCACATTGCTGATATCTTGTGTCTTCACTCAGGCTGCTGTGGTAAACAGGCAAATTATTAGACAAATACATCTATTATGCATTCTGCAAATTCTGATACAGAGAAGGATAGAGGAGCATAAAAATACCCATTTCTAGGTGCAGAAAACCAGCTTTCTTTTGAAAAGGGCATAAAACATGTTATGATATTAAATACATCTGGCACTGGTAAAGCCAATGAACATGAGAGGGCTTGGTGTGATGTGGTCCC
>NW_015175424.1:306396-308032 GCF_001447785.1 Gekko japonicus
ATAATAATAATAAACAGTAGTTTTGCAGGATTCTTGCTGTTTATTTTTATTTATTTATTTCCAATTTATACCTTGCCTTGCTGGTAAAAACTGGCTCAAGACGGTTTATATAAGTTAAAATACAATCTCTCCCCTTATATAAAGCCGTAGTGGGGTCCAACATTCCAATGCACACCTACAGTGTTTGGGCGCAAGAACTGTCAGTCAGAAGATGCTGGCTGGGTTGGCTGGCTGCTTTGTGTAGTCCCGCCCATGTCCGCCCCGGCCAGTGTCTTCGGCTCAGTCTGCTCTGGGCCTCTGACAGGAGAGGACCATCTGCAGACTGAGTGCAGGGAAGGGGTTTCTACGGCTGGGCCACTTCAGCGGCACAGCCAGAGAAGCCCCGAAGAGTCACCGGTAGACACAAGGGGACCCAGGTAAGGGGATGGAATTGCACGGGAAACCCCAGGACAGAGCGGCGGCCAAGCTGCCTGTGCCTGTTCTGTTGGGATTGTTCCTGGTGCATGTGGAGGGGGAGGCAAGTCAGCGGCCGCCACTGGCCTGAGTTCAAAAGGAACAAGAACTATGAAGATGAAACAAGAAAACTAGAATGTAAGAACTAGCTAAAACAGAAATACATTGGTTCCAAGTTGACAGATATTACCATTCTCAGTTGAAGGCTCCAATAATCCAAAGTGGCTCTCTCTTTAGAGTCAGCATAGCCAGGAGCTGTTCGGCTCACACAAGCAAGCATTCAAGATTGCCACAATGAGTGAAATAGTGACTGCATATCAGAATCTCAAACAGTCACCATCAGGTTGAGAATAAGCTAGAAACCTACTTCTTTATGGGCAAGGGGCCCTCATGATCTCAGGTCTGAAAGACCAATAGGGACCCTAGGTGGTGATATATGGTCAATTTCCTAGGACAATAGCTAAGCAGATGACCTAAGTGGTGGTCTGAGCTGGGAGAAAGGAATCAAAACCAGTCTGCAGCTAGGTTTGGCCCTCTCCCACAGGTGCAAATCATAGACCTTAGCTGAATGGAATGTGGCTAATTGGGAACTTGTACCAACTTTTTGACTCCTCTGTGCTGGGTGTTATCTGCAGTTTCGTAAGGATAGGTTGTTCTGGCTTAGCAAGTTGTTTCTGAACACTAATAGCCCACAAGCAGGCTGCTTCAAGCCTGAACCAAAGTTTTAAAACAGACAAGAACTTTTAGGGAACTAATTTCTTTACAGGGACCAAAGCAGCTTATGTTATTTTCCTTTCCTCCTTTTTATCCATGCAACAACCCTATAATGTAGGTTAGGTTGAATGTGTGTGACTTGTCCAAAATTGCCCAGTGAGCTTCCACAGAAAGATGGGGGTTTGAAACTGGGTCTCCCAGACCCTACTGTTGAGCAGCAGCAAGCAGCTAGGCTCAATTGTAGGTCACCTCGAGGCTAGACTACTGTAACGCTCTCTACATGGGGCTGCCTTTGTTGCAAATCCGGAAGCTGCAGCTAGTGCAGAATGCTGCGGCCCGGCTGTTGATGGGTCCTAGAAGGGTCCTAGATGGGTCCTAGAAGGGTCTTCCTAGAAGGAAGATGGGTCTTCCTAGAAGGGACCACATCCAGCCTGTGCTGAAAGCGCTGCACTGGCTGCACTGGCTGCCA
>NW_015175424.1:308100-309900 GCF_001447785.1 Gekko japonicus
AGGTTGGCTGCTACCAGGGCCAGGGCTTTCTCGGTGGTGACTCCTACCTGGTGGAACGAGCTCCCGGAGGAGATCCGGGCCCTGCAGGACCTTGTGCAGTTCCGCAGGGCCTGTAAGATGGAGCTCTTCCACCAGGCGTATGAGTAGGAGCCGCCACTACCATCATTATGATTCCATCTTCATTTGGCCCTGGATGAGGGAACATCAACGCTTCCCTGGAGCAGATGATACTGAACAGATGAATTACGCCATCTATGAAATATCTCATTGAACATCAAGAGCACGTTAGTTAAGAACTTGTAAATAATGTTTTTGTA
Source organism: Gekko japonicus (assembly GCF_001447785.1). Classification (NCBI taxonomy): domain Eukaryota; kingdom Metazoa; phylum Chordata; class Lepidosauria; order Squamata; family Gekkonidae; genus Gekko; species Gekko japonicus. The sequence goes on from NW_015175424.1 coordinate 308,418, forward strand.
CTGTTGGGATTTTAAATGGTTTTAAATATGTTTTATATTGGCATTTGCCTCCATGTAAGCCGCCCTGAGCCCGCATTGTGGAGAGGGCGGGGTATAAATTGAATAAAATAAATAAATAAATTGCTGCCAGGCCTAGGGTTTCCAACCCTCAGGTGATACCTGGAAATCTCCCAGAATTACAACTGAACTCCAAACAATAGAGATCTGTCCCCTGAGGAAAATGACTGCTTTTGAGGGCAGATTCTTTGGTATTATCTTCACCTGAGTCCTCTCCCCTCCCAAATCCTGTCCTCAGACCCCACCACAATATCTCCAGGAATTGCCCAACCTGGAGCTGGCAACCCTAGTCAGGCCTGGCCTCAATGAGTCCTCCCTCAAAGGCCAAAATAGAAGAAGAGGAGGAGGAGATTGGATTTCTACCCCACACTTCACTACCCAAAGGAGTCTCAGAGTGGCTTACAAACTCCTTTCCCTTCCCCTCCCCACAACAGACACCCTGTGAGGTAGGTGGGGCTGAGAGAGATCTTTCCAGAACTGCCCTTGAGAGAACAGCTCTGACAGAACTATGACTTGCCCAAGGTCATCCAGCAGGTGCAAGTGGAGGAGTGGGGAAATAAAACCCGGTTCTCCCAAATTAGAGTCCATGCACCTAACCACTACACCAAAATCCAAAATCGGCCTGGAAAGGGCCCCGCCCACTCCCCTGCCTTTTTCTTATTGAAACCTAGCCTGGGAATGCTGTGGTTGCCTAGCAACAGCCACTGTGGGATGCCACTGCTTAAAGCTATAGGTGCTCCTTTTATTATTTTCACTTTTTTAAACCCCCCCACAATGCATTTGTTTTAGATTTCACAGTTTTTTCCTGCAAACCTGGTGATTTTTCAGGTTTGCTGTAAGATCTATCTTGGCCATTCGCAGCCCCAGTCACCAGATTTAAGTACCCAAGGATTTGGCTGAGTTCTACTAGAATACAAGATTTATATAAATGTAGAAATAAAAATAGCTGATACATTAATATGTTAAAAATGTAACTGACACATTAATGAAGCTGATACATGTATTTTTAAAAAGTGTTAAGTTTAATATTAAGGTTCTGTGAAATTATGAGGTCAATGTGCTTTTTGTTTCTTCTGTGAGGGAAATAAAGCTATAAAATATGTAGGCCTCTGAGCAGCCTGCCAAGCAGTGGAGCTGACGGTTAGTTATTGTTACCAACTGAGTGGTTTTTTCTCTGAGATTTTATGTGACTTTCTGTCTTATTTATATGGGATAGAAGAATTCAAAATATGTCATTTCTGATTGGTCAGGTTTAATTGATAAGTGTGTGAAGTGTGTTTTAATTGTATTTTATTGTATTGTTGGAAGCAACCCTGAGCCCATCAAGGGGACGGTAGGATATAAATAATAAAAAAGTATAACACAGAAAGATCTTTATTAAACACACCTACTTGAAATTCCTGCTCTTTTTCTCTCTGTGCCTCTG
>NW_015175424.1:309946-334570 GCF_001447785.1 Gekko japonicus
TGAACCATTTCCTGTAGCTGGTTCCTCACTCTCTGTCATCTGTTGTGTTGGTGAATGAATTGCCTGCTTTCCTACCTCCCTGTTCCATATACATTGACACAGAGGAATCAGATTTTTTATACACTATACAGACTTTGTGTGAAAGTAGGAAATAACAAAATGTTAAGTACGATACTCAACACAACTTGTGAACAGTGAATCAGCTTTATTAATGAAGTCAGAAGAAATCAGAACGAGACAAAAACATAGAACAACAGGCGCTCTTTTAAACAGTCCGGGCTTAAGTAGCCACACCCACAAGTCAGTTAACAACCAGTCACTATTTATATATAAGGTCCAATCAGAGTGCTTCCCTCCAGAACATTGCACAGCTCTGATTGGTCTATTTACAATCCTGTCTCAGAACTCAAGCTCATACAGATCTTAATACATAACACAAAATAAGATGGTTTTTACATGCAAGTGCATATTTTTTTTAAAAAAACAAACTATACAAGGTCCTCACCATTTTAGTTCTTGTGTCTTTGAAGAGCTAATGTAAATTAGGCTCATCTTTGGCCCTAGGTTGGCCTAGCCTCTGTTGTGTAAAGTAGCTTTAATTAGAGGCATCATATCTATGCATCACTAAAACTTGGGAGAGAGTATACAAAACTGGAATTCAGTCTGGAGATGGTAAAAGGGAACAAGGTTCTATAGGATGTGGAATGTTTTCCTATAGAACAAACTAAACAACCCCTTCCCCCAAAAAACCCTATCCATCCAATTGGGTGTCCACTATTGGCAAGTCCCAAAGATGCACTTGAAATCTAGTACCTTCTCCTATAATATCCTCTATCTAACTATCTTTCTGTAGCCTCTGAATATAGATTTGCATACACATATTAGAAAAATGACTATAAATAAAATCTTCTATTTACATGTTTCGCTTTTTACTTTTCTAACAATGAAAATACGCATCCATGAAATGTATATGAATTTACTCTGTGATTGTATGTGTTTAATTTTGTTACCAAGATTATTTTTAAATATGATTATAAGTCATCTTGGTTGTGCTTATATTTGTCTTTATTGTTAATGTTATTTATTTATTTATTTATTTTTGGGATTTATATCCCACCCTATCCAACAGCTCAGGGTGGCTAACAGACGTTAAAATATGCTTACAATCAAACAGCATAATAAAACAATGTATCCAACATAAAATGTTAGGGATTTTTTTTTAAAGAAACACAAGTTAGCACAAATGTTTATCCACTTTCATTTCAGATATTTTAATTTGACATTCATTTTGTGAAAAGTATGCAGATGGAGAGTGATTTCAGCTAAGCATACCTTTATTTAGTCTGGAACAAAGACACTTGGCTGGCTCGCAGGCCGGCCCACATTCCTTCAGAAAACCCGCCACCAAACACACACCCCACTCCCGATAGGCTATTTACAGTAACCGAGAGACCTATTGGCCTTCCGGCTGGAGACCTACCCCTTTCATTGGGCCTGGCTAGGATCCTACTGGCCCATTGTCTTTTGGCATGAAGCTAGTGGTGTTTGTGCCTGAGCCAGTTTGGGCATGTCCAGACATGTCAGGCTGGATACACTACATTTTGCATCAAGTTGCAGTTCAGCTTTAGTTGTGATTCTCCACAGGGAACCTCAAATCTGCCTTAAAATTTCATGGTAACCATGTTTTGCATCATTCAAAGCCTTCACTAGCTTCCTAAGGTATCAGTAAGGCATCTAGGATTTACTGTATTGAGATAATTGAAATACTGTGATTTAATACAGCAACTCAGGGTAATTCTGGTAAATTCTGGTAAAACCCTAAGCCTGCTTTGCGGGGAGGGCGGCTAAAAATTGAATTTATAAATAAATAAAAATAAATAATTGTGTTTGGGTCTTTATTAACTGACATATAAATATATATCTTAACTGAAGACATCAAGAAGCAAGAAGCCTGAATGAAAGACCCAATGGGCTAGATTCCCCATGGGCTGGATAATTCCTTATTTTATTTTATTTTTAAAAAGATTCCATTCAAATTAGTGAACTTCTCATAAAAAGCATAATAAACCTCCACAGGTGTAAATAATCTCATATCTTTTTGTTACCTGCTCTGTTTACAGCCATGATTACTATTGTACCTTATAGAAAAATAAGGGCACCTATTTTTTGTAATCCATTCTTTATAATCCAGAGAGAAATGAGTCCATAAGTAGAAAAAATTAGTGCATTTTATTATTAATGGAACAATTATTTAATACTCATTAAAAAGCTATTAGGAAAACACTGTTGTTATTTATGATAAGATATAAGCAGTTCACTGGAAAAACACATGGTAATGTGAATTAGTAAGTGATAATATTTATTAGGTAAAAGGCAATAAGAATCTAAAAGGGGTGTTCTCTCTATTCTGCAACATAAAACACTTCATTTATTTGTTCAGAGAGATGGCAGCTTAAATATTGTTTCCCATCTTGAAACTGCTCCTGCTGGAAGGTCTAGAAAATAGCTAAATTGCAAGCCTCCATGAACTATGGGATCCATGCTAGGGATGGAAATAAAGGGCTAATTCTCTTCAGCAGTCCCCAACCTTCTCTGCAGCTTTTGCACTGTCATCCTACCACCCAGCCAGTTGCTAGGAAGAACAAACTGGCTAAATATTTATCCTTGGTAAATTTCCCTTGGAATCAATAAAGACTAACATCTAAATTCTGAGTCACTGAGTCCAGAGTGTGAAGAGTAGTGGCTTCACTCCCATATATGGCAGCTTAAAGGATCTCACAGTTGGCTTTCCTGTGAATAATTATATCTGGCCCCAGTCACATGGGAGGATTTGCCCCGCGAAACGGACGGGTTGAGGGCACATCAAATGGGCGCGATCATACTGCAACATCTGGGAAGCATCACACACCCATCCCCAATCCATCCCTTCACCCCAAAAACACGCATTGAAAAGGTACCGGCAACAGAGCAGTACCTTTCGGATGATGTGCGGCAACTCCAGGCATCTGATCGGGGAAGCGCTGGTAGCCCGTCGCAGCCAGCGCCGTTCCCCGTTCCATGTATGCACACAAACGTGCAACGTCTGTTTTGCCATATTACGTCTGATCGCCTGCCGAAGTCCGGAGCACAACGCCACGGGGGTGCATTGGATCACGCTACCGCAGTTCTTTTTGCTCTGGCTCTAATTTGCCTCCCTTCAGCGGCGCAGTATCCCACTCGTGTGACCGGGACCTCTGTTAGATTACTTTAGAGCTCAGACCATGTCACCTGACAGACTTATTCTATACATATTATTGGGACTATGTTTAATAGGATTTGAATGTTACTATGGAAATGGGTTTGTTTTGAGTGAGGATTAAAAAAACAATTTTGCAACATTGCTTTCCCTTTGAGGACAGAAATGTGACAAAGTTACGGCTAAAGTTAAAGCTAATTAGATATAATTATAACCAAAGAAAACCAGTTGAAGACATATTTTATAAACAAAGCTTCTCTTGTTCAGTTAATTAATCCTAAAGAAGAAGCAATTCTATGTCAACTCTGTGACTATGGAACAACTTATGGAAGACATCATAATTTGTAACTGTGTGTATAATTTTCTTTAATATAATTTAGCTACTGGTTGTAGACAAATCTTTGATCTATTCAAATGTGTAACATTAAAAACTGATCAATACACACCATGGTGAAAAAGAGAAGCTTAAAAAAAGGGATTTGTGTTCATTTTTGTTAGCACTAAAGGTCATTTCCTCCCCCCTCCCTTTTCTGTGTATGTTCAGAGATAGTAGTGACAGGTGAAAATGTGTTCAGGAATATTTGCTTAGAGTGTATGGTTGCCCATTGTGAGCCCTCTAGATCATTTTTATCCTTTGTGGCCAACTCAAATGGATGTAGTTGTGATATCACTGCATTTTTGTGTGTGATATGTATTGGATGGGATTGCTTTATGAAGGAAAAAGATGGTCTAACTTTCCAGATATTTGGATATCAGTGGGGTACATAAGGGAATCTTAAGTGAGCACTAATGACTCTTGGTGAACTCCAAAATAGTTCTACTAATATTTCACTTTCAAACTCCTTCAAGCATCCAAGCCAAAATGGAAAATATACCGATCAGTGGCAATGTACTCTCCACTGTTGCAGTTTACTCTTTGTAAGAGCAGTTACAATAGCTCCCAATCACATGCTTCAAGCCAGAGTTACTCTTCTGGATGCTCTGAGCTTGTGCCATCAAGCTAGCAATGATTTCTTCCTCCATTCTACCTTGTGGGTAAAATAAAAGAGAAGAAAATGCACCCAGCAGCAGTGGCAGTGAATCTGATTGATAACATGGTTAGTGAAGAAAACACTTCACATCTGTTTAACTCTGCAAATAAATAATCAAAATGGCTTCCTCAACTCTTCAACCTGGAAAAAGGGCAGCAGTTTGTGTGTGTGTGTATGTAAGAAATTTCAGCCCAGCACTAATGATGAATACTATGAAGTACCTTGGAATAACTGTATAGTGATACCAAAGTGATGAAAAAGATTATTTCCTATGAACACTCATGACATACTGAACAATTACCCTGAAAATCTTGTTGGTATGTAAGTTGCTACTGAACTTTAATCCAACTGTTCTTCTGCAAACCAACACAACGACCCTCTGAAACAAATATTCACTAAGGCGTTACAAGGCTTTTCATCTTCTATATAGATGAAGTAAAATATTTCAAAGTGCAACATGCTGTTATACATTTTCTTTATATGCCAGGAGTGATTATAGAAGCGTCACATTATTCTCAGGCACCATCAATCTCCATAACCTGGACTTCTACGAGAACAGTGTCCTTGAATATTCCTCACTTAAGAACTACATGTCAAAACAGATCTTTCCTCACAGTTCTAAAATGTTAATGATCTCAAAGGCAAGCAATAAAACATACCTGTAACAAAAGCACTTCCTAAGCCACAATACCTTATCTTAATATATCATTACCAACACAGTGGAGCAACCATTTTATGAAAGGATAAATTGTTGTGCAAGCCACTTAACAAAGGCATACTATTAACTTGTCAGTTGCTTGTGGTTTGTACAGAACCGCTCGTTCTCCTTCTCATGCAGTCCCTGCTGCATAGGTCCTCAATAATTTCCTTTTGTTTCACTTCTGATCAGACTCAAACTGGTGTTAAGCAGGAAGGTAGGCCAATCTCCCCAAATAAGTATAAAGATTCAGGAAAGTTAAGTTGGAAGTCTAGATAGATTTTGCTGTTCTTTTTTTAAGAAACAAAACAGAAACTTGACACTGGCATGGGAGCCTCAGAGTCAGGCTTAAGCAACTGGTAGGTAGTCAAGCAGTTGTCCTACCTCCACTTGACATAAACTTTTGCTGTACACTGGGGGGTGCACATGCTCCAGAAAAGCTGGTCTGATTTCATCAGTTTTCACCCTGTCTTCCAGAACAATACCCTCAGCTGAACTCTGCCCATATCACAGAATACTGGAGAAATGTATTCATAGAGATGCTTCCATGTTGCAGATTATTCTTCATAATTCAAATACTGGAAGGCAGCCATTTCACAGCACCCAAAGCACATACTCTCATGTGAATGAACTGGCAACACACAAAAGCAGCCGCTTCTTCTGGAGCCATATTGTGAGAGATGTGGCGTTTTTATTTTAAAAAGTGCACATTAAACATGAAATAGTTGCCTTCCTATTATCTCCAACTCTGAGTAGCCCCCAATGAACCAGCCAGAAAGGAGGACACAAATGCTTCCTCCTGTTTGTTATAAATGTGCAACATGACACAATTTGGAGGGAAAGATCAGAACACTGATTCTTGGCTCCCATTGCCTACATTGCTGGCTCTTGCAAAAAGAAGTGGATTTTTTCAGCAGGCAGGAATTGACAAATACATAAGCTGTGCTGGCGAGGACACTCATGTTCGGCGTTTTCCAGTTGGTGCACTGAGCAGATGGCTTGCCAAAAATGAATTAAGACAAAATAATTTATACCAAGCTATTCTTCTAAAAGGCACATGGTGACAGAGAGAAGCAGAGAGAACGATATACTAAGGAGAACAGAAAGCAACCGCAAAGCCATGGCTTTGATTCAGTACAGCATGTGCAGAAGTGCCAGAGGTGGAAAGAAAGTGCTCGGATTAGCTGTCTGACCAGGACTGAAACCACCTTCTTGCTTCCCCTTGCAATCCATCAGTTGATGGGATTTTAGCTTTTAAAGCAGGGCTCTGCTTGTACAGCCTTAGATGTTGGATCAGGAAGGAGCACAACATATGCAAGGTTAACCATGTGCAGGATATGCAGCTAGGGATATGCTCACAGTGTTAATGGTAAAGGTGCATTTGCTTTTCTATATAATTATGGTCTGTTCTCCATCTTCAGCTAACATCACTGTTTCTCCTGATTCAGTGATAGATTTTTTTAACTCAATAAATAGCCAATAATCTCAAAGGACATCAGTTTTCCAGCCACCTGACTAAACCCTAAGTGACCATATTATAAATGAACGCTGAACCAGCAGAAGTAAGGCAGGAACAGAACATTATAGATGATGCTGCTGCTGCTGCTATTTCCCTCTATATATACACACATCTACATATATCTATTCTCATCTTATATCATTGGAGTCTTTAAATGAATATTTGTTATTTATACATACATATACTCTTGACCAACACTCTTGGAATTCACATTCATCTTAACCATGTAACAACATTGTCAGTTTCTCCATCTCTGCTATACTAAACAACTTAATAATTAGTTCTTTCATTAGTGGTAGCTTATCAGTTTTCCAGTATTTTGCCACTATGATTCTAGATGAAGTGACTATATAGGTTAGCAGATATATATCTTTTTTATCAATCTTGTCCGGCATAATATTTAACAAAAAAAATCTCAGGAGCTAGATCCATATTTACATTTACAACATCTAATATTAGTTTTTGGACCTCTTTCCCAAATTTATTCACTTTTTCGCATTTCCACCACATATGAAAGAAAACATTCGTTTTACACTTTCAGCAATTCTTGGATAGCTTATTTGAACATTTGGCTATTCTATCCGGTGACCAGTACCACCTATAAAACATTTCAATTATATTTTCTTTATACGATGTGGCTTTAAGAAATTTTATGGACTTCCATATTTTGGTCCACTGATCTGTTTGAATGTTATATCCTACATCTTGCATCCACCTTATCATATTTTCTTTAATTACTTCATCTTGTATATGATCTGTCAATAAGAAGTTGTATATTTTTTGAATCAGTTTATCATTTGAGGAAAGCCAAATTTGATCTAATTCATTTTTATTCACATAAAAACCTGCTGTCTTATCTTTCGGGTACCTGGAATTTAATTGTGTAATTTCCCACCAGGTTAGATTTATATTAAGAGTGAATATTTTTGAGTTCTGTTTATCCAAAAAAATTCATAGGACAGTTTTTTCCCCTCATTACAAAGAGTGGGTTTAATAAATGCTTCCAGTGGTGACACCCATTTTTGTGTTTCATCATAAAAAATTTCCTTAAATTTCTTCCAGATTTTTATCAATGAACCTCTCATGATGTTTTGATGGAAGTTGGAATGAATTTTGTCTTTATTGTACCATACATATGCTTGCAGACCCATATATAGGTCATGGTTTTCTAATTTTAGTATTCTCTGATTCTCTAACGTTAACCAGACCTTAATCCACATTGCCGCTGCTGTTTGGTAGTAGAGATTGCAGTTTGGAAGTGCCAATCTTCCTCTTTCTTTCTTCTCTTGAAGCATTTTCCACTTTATATGAGCCCTTTTGGGATACAAAATATAATGTCTAATAATCATCTAGGGCCGTAAAATATTGGTTATTTTTTTTAAGATTGGGAGATTTTGGGCTAAGAATAAAAAGCGCAAAAGAATATTCATTTTAACCGTTGCAATCCTGCACATCAATGACAATTGCAAATCTTTCCATTTGAGAAGATCTTTTCTAATTTCTTCTAACAGCTTTTTATAGTTGTTTTCTATTAACGCACTATTCTTGTTTGTAAATATAATTCCAAGATATTTCACCTTATTCACTATCTCTATTTCCATATTTTTCTGAATCCTCTCGATAGTCTCTTGTGTACAATTTTTAGCTAGTATTTTAGTTTCATGAAAGTTTATTTTCAGACCTGCTACCTTTCCATATTTTAGCATTTCTTCAAACAGGCAATTAATTGAAATGGCTGGTTCTTCCGCAAATGCTTGTAATTTGAACTCTTCACCCCTTAGTCTTAACCCTCTTATTAGGTTGTTATGCCTTACTGTCTCATTTAGAGTTTCTAATAGAAATATAAATAATAAGAATGATAACAGACAGCCTTGTCTGGTGCCTTTTTCTGTCTCAATATTATGTGTCATGTTGCCGTTTATTATAATTTTGGCAGATTGTTTTTTATAAATAGCAGCTATCATAGACAGGAATTGTTTCCTGCAGTCCCATTTCTCTAATTTTTAATCAAGAATTCCCATGACACATTAGCAAATGCCTTTTCGGCATCTAAAAAGATTAAAGCCACCTGTTTTTCTGGCCACATTAGCAAATGCCTTTTCGGCATCTAAAAAGATTAAAGCCACCTGTTTTCTGGATGAACTCCAAGACATTAACTATTGTTCTTATATTATTTTTTAATTGTCTTTTTGGAAGAAATCCCATTTGGTCATGATGTATAATTTGAAAAAGTGTTTTCTTTAATCTTGTTGATAATATATTTGCGTAAATTTTATAATCTGTGTTTAATAGCAAAATAGGTTTATAGTTCTTAATTTCTGTTCCTTCTCTTCCTGATTTTGGTATAAGCGTTATGAGAGCTTCATTCCACGATTTGGGGAGTTTCTCTTCTTTTACTATATTTTGTATTAAATCCTTAAACGGTAATAATAATTGTTCCTCAAACATTTGATAAATTTCTGCAGGGAGACTATCAGGTCCCGGTGTTTTCTTCTTTTTCTGTTTTTTAATTTCTTCTAAAATTTCATATGGTGTGATCGGTTCGTTTAAGGCTTTTTTGTGTGTTTCAGTAATTTTCCTCTGTTATTACTAGCTAAAAAAATCTTTAATTTGCGGTAAATCCTGTTTTTCTTGAGCATATAGTTTAGCATAATTTTTTTCCACAATAAACTTCATATCTTGCGTGGTATATTTTATCTCCTTCTTATCATCCTTTAGTGCTATTATTGTTCTTTTTTCTTTTTCTTTTCTTAGCTTATATGCTAACCATCTAGAGATTTTATTTGCATGTTCAAAGTAATACTGTTTTGAATATTCCATATTTTTAGCTATTTCTTGGGACAACAATATATTCATTTGATGTTGTAGGATTTGAATTTTAGTCACATTTTCTCCCTTTTATGGATGTTTTTCATTTTATATTCTTCCACTTGGATTTTCTTTCTTAAATTTTCAAACTTTTCTTTTTTCTGTTTCTTTATCCATGCATTTTGATTTATAAACCATCCTCTTAAGAATGCTTTAAAATCATCCCATACTATATTAAATGTTGCTGCTGCTGCTGTTTTCCTCTGTTCTTAGGCACAAGGTAGGTAAAGCATTTAATTATAAACAAAATGTTCCAAAATACAGATGAGGATAAGCTATAACATCTGTATCTAATATCTCAAGTTACTAATAATGTTGGTAAAACATTTTTGGATTGGATGCAGATTAATACACTGAAACTGTTTCAAGATAGCATGGAAATGTTTATGGTTGGTTCAAGTTGCTTGTTGTTATGGAGTTGCTTATGGCTAGAGACCAACAGAGCAGTCCTATGCAGATCTACTCAGAATCCTACGCAGGTCTATTCAATAGGGCTTACTCCCAGAATAAGTGTTCTAAAGATGGTACTGAAGGGCCTGTGTTTTCCTTCTGCTGGAACAATCCTCGGCTGGGGAGCAGTGTTTTTATCGGCAATGGAATTTCTTTTTCTGAAATTTACTTTTTAGCAATATAGCCATCAATTCCTTTTACTCTCTTTCAAAGGAGGAAGTCCTCTAATTGTCTGTTATATCTCTGGGCACCATTTAGTAATTTCAGCCCTTGCAAGGTTACACATCACAGAGCAGTTGCTCATGCAGGAAGGTAGGAAAGCCTGGAAAGATACTGCCTGCCTCTGAGCATCTACAGAGTGAAATTCTGAAATTATGCATGCCCTTGCTGCTGCTCCTCTCTTCAGATTTCTCTTTTAATCAAACTGAATTGATCTGAAAGAGACTCCAAATTCCTAAAAAGTGGGAAAGAAACAGATTGTTGGATTTCATAGACAAATTGGGTAAGGAGGAATTAAGACAATTTCTTTTAACAATTCTACTAACAGAGATGCAGGTCATGTGCCTTTCCTAAACCCACATCAAGATTAAAACACCTTTATGTTTTGGGGTTTTTGTATATTTTTCATAGATTATGTAAGAGGAATGAGGGAATAGGGAAACATTGTAAGAAAATGCTGAACAAAAGACTTACATTCTATGATATTCTTTTTGCAGAACCACATATAATATTCCCGCGCAGCTATACCATAGGTAAGGCCCTTACCTATGGCTCTTTTTGTAGCAGGAACTCCTTTGCACACCCCTAATGTAGCCAATCCTTCAAGAGCTTAAAGTAGCCCCTGTAAGAAGAGCTCTGTAAGCTCTTGGAGGATTGGCTACATTAGGGGTGTGCAAAGGAGTTCCTGCTACAAAAAGACCCCTGGAAGGGCATTAATGGAGGGGGGAAGGAGACTACAGGTATTCTGTGGGTGAGAAGGGAAGAAGTAAGACATAGGGTTGATGTTCTTTTAATCAGGGATTGGAAGAAGGTGGCAGAAGGGATGATAGGTGATGGAAGTTGCGCTTGGGTGAGGGAGTCTGGGGAGGGGTGAACATGAGTAGCAAGAGTTTAAAGGAGAGAGAAAGACCATATATTGCTTATCCTGTACTGTAAGCATTGTCTTAGTGTTCCAGAGTGGCAGGAGAACAATATGGACAGGATGCAGCCTTTTTCTGTTACAGTGGTGGATGGACCATCTAGATCTAAAATGCCAGTCCAAAGTACCTCTTTATCTCTCCTTATATATAATTCTGTTTTGGTCATGAACTCTCGTGAATATTCCACACACTCCCAAATCAATTCGCTCGCTGATCTGTAACTCAGAAGCCGTCCCTATCCACTGGCTGTGTTGCCTGAGTCTCGCCTCCAATATTCTAAACAGTTTGCTATTCCTCTCCCCCCAGTAGCCAGTCGGAAGACAGAGGTCATTTTCATATGCGGCCTGACTGGCCTTTGCCTCTAACATTCTGAACAGTTTGATGTTGCTGTTTGGAGTCATTGATTGTGTCCTGAGGTGAAATACATATCCCAATTTTCCCTTAAACAGTCACTGGAGTTGCCAAAATACATATCCCAATCTTCTTTTAAATGGTCACTGGAGTTGCCAATCTCCCTGTGGGGCCTGGAGATCTCCCAGAAATCATCATGTTCCCCAGTTGCAGCACATCATTTCTCCTACAGAAAATTTCCCAGCTATTACAATGGCTGCTTTGGTCAGTGGACTCTATGGCATTATACCCTTCTGAAGTCCCTCCACACCCCAAACCCTGCCCTCCCCAGGCTCTACCCCTCAAATATACAGGTCTGGCCCTCCCCTTAGTATTGCCAGCCTCCAGGCAGCACTTGGAGATCTCCAAGATCGGTTCTCCTGGAGAAAATGGTTGCTTTGGGCAATGGACTCTATGGAATTGTACCCTGCTGGTGTCCCTCCGGACCCCAAACCCTGCCCTCCCCAGGATCTACCCCTCATATCTACAGGTATTTCCCACTCCAGAGTTGGCAACCCTGTAACTGGCTATGGAACCATTTTCCAGACCCTTGGAACCCAGAAGACATGGCATAGGAAAAGGTGGTTTTCTACTTTAGCTGCCACTGCATAATCCCAAATCAACATAAGTCAGGGGTGGAGGGAACTGTACCTGTTGCCATGAGGCTGTCCTCCCATACTACCCACTTGGGGCAGCAAAATGACTTGAGACAGCCCTGCCTTATAGCTAAGCAGAAGGAAATAAACATGGCTTGCCTCCCTCTATTTTCTCCTTCCCTCTGCTGCCCCACCAGCCACAGTTGGGACACTCACCTGAATCTTCCTTCTAGAGCTCGCATTTCTTCCCACAACGAGCCTTACTCTGAGTATACTATAAATGTGAGTCATTTTGTGACAGCTATGAAGAAACAAAACCAAGGGCACTCTGAGGGAGATGAAGTTACCCTGTTTAAGGATTTAGTTTGTTTACTGGATGAGTCTGTATTGTTAGTGATGCTCTTGATGGGGAGAAGAAATAAAATGATTGTCCTGAAAAGACCAATAGTTCATTTTGGCCTCAGTGGGAGAGGATCATAGATAGTCACAGAATAAAGCCTTGGCTGGAGTGTATGATAGCATTTCCTTGTAAAGCTACTTGTCTCATCAGGGGATACACTTGGTTGCATGTTGGTCTGATCCCAATTCACAGATTTGATGTACTTTATAGCTCTGACTGCATATGACCCTGGTAACATAGCTCTCTTAGGATAACATAGCTCTTGGCAGAGACGGATCTGTGGGTGAAACAGTAGATATTTTACTGGGTTTTCAGTTACTGCATCTTGTATAACTGGATTTTAATAGTTTGTTAATTTTAATTCAGTTTTTTGCTGGTTTATGTTTTACTTGAGCTGCCTCAAGCAGGAGAGGCAACATACATACAAACAATTTAGAGTCAGGATTTTTAAAATATATACCACAATGTGCACTACAATGTACTTATTCAAAATGAACTTCCTTTGCCACATTATTTCTACTCAGACAGTTAGGAAAGATCTGTTTGGAGCTCTTCAAAATCCACTCCGGTACTCACCATCCCAAATAGTTCAATTTCTCCTGGCCACTTTGTCACTTACCACAATTCCAGAAAATGTATTAGGAAATTAAATGCAATACTGCAGAACCTCATTGCTCATTTCTCTTCAGTGTGAGAACTGTTTATTTACTCCTACTATCTACCTTCACTTGTTTACAAAGTTTCTGATCCATGAGAGAACACATCTACTTATCCCACAATTGTTAGCTGAGTTATTCTAAAGATGCACACTCACCTCTTTACTGGTATACAGTTACTGCATCAGCAACAGTTCCATTATTGTAGCTTTAGTGTTGTACACATCTAAAAGAAAAGAAAGACAAATAGACCACTAAACTTCCAGCTATGATGTTAGTTCAGGTGCCCCATAGTGATGGTAGACCTGTACTCCTTTCTCAGTTATGGAATTGCAGGAAATATATGAAAATAAGATCACGTACCTTGACTTCACTTGGCTATGACATTCTAGCAAGTGGGCACACTTGTATCTGATGTGGCCTGGGGAATAAATGCATTGTCATACTCTTTAAAAGACCCCTTCATTTTAAAAGTTTAATTGCTGTTTTTATGTTTTGTATGCATTTTAAAAGTTGTTTTAACGGTTGTATTGTGGGCTTGATTTTAATAGTTTTAAAATGTGATTTTTATCATTTAAGTTTTAAATTGTTAGCTGCCTTGGTAGTTCTTGTAATGCAAATTTTGTAAACAAACAAACAAATAAATGTTTTCTTTTAAGTAGTTTGCACTATAAGGAGGTTCTCTTTTTCCTTCCATAATTCTCTGGAAACAAGTTGTTGCTGGCTCTCTTTCAAGTATCATTTAGCCTTTCTAAAGAGCTTATTTAGCATATGGTCCTGCAACTTTTGAGGAACTGCCAAGCTAACCATAGTTAATTTCCAAGTGAAACATTTAAAAAAAATGTTTCCCCATCTTCCATTATCATTTGTCACATCTATGCATCAAGGGTGCATAAACAAAGTAGTAAACAGTGTGTGCCAATATTTAACAATTTCTCAGTTTAATCAGGACTCTTTAGGACAAGAGAGTCAAACTACATGTTTCATTTTCTTTTGTGTTCATTTCAAAGGGGTTTTTTTCTTTTGCAAATGCAGTGGACATGGCTGCTTTTTCAAGGAGGAAAATGTGGGGGGGAGCAAGGGCTCTTTGATGCTTTCCTTCTCTATTTTCTTGCTGGGGGGGGAGCTTACAAAGATGATCCCCCCCCCACTAGGGAATATTTATAGATTTTTTTTCATTTTTTGCTTGTAGGAGTACAAGTAACTCAGTCTATAAATTTAAAATGCTTCTTTTCATTTCACACATTCAACTGACTGGGCTGCTTTTTTTCAAGGAGGAGCATGGCAGGGGAGAGACAGAGGGTGACTCTAAAACCAGTTTTAAAAGGAACGGGGGGGATGGGGAAGAAATGGGACAGCACAAGAAAAAAACCACAGCAACACTGGGTTCAGGCCCATAGCTACGGTGGGGCCTCCCAGGGCCAACCCTGCCAACTTTCTGCCAAGGCACCATGACTTGGTATGCAGCCCATGTCCCCCCGATTCTCTGGGCCATTCAGAGGACTCCCTGCTGCTGCCGCCACCGCTGTTGCCACTTCCCTTTCCCCACATGCCAGAAGCCCAGCAGGCCTCTCCTTGCCTTCCCCCGTGGCTCCTGCAGCTGCCGGGGGTGGGCAGGTGCTGGGGTCAGGGGCACCTTTTCTTCATCCTCCTCCTTGGCTACTTCAGGAGTTGGGACAGCGAGGAGGCCAGCTGCTGCTCTGTCAGCAGTGGCAGCAGAGAGGAGAAAGCCCCCACATGGGCCATGGCAGTGCTGGCTGCTGTGGCTGCTTCCTGGGCCTGTCCGGTCACACAGCAGAGTCAGCAGGCAGGCAGGCAGGCAAGGAGCGAGCCCCCCCCCATTCCTTTCCTTCCCTTCCTTTGCACAGTCTGAAGTCTCTCCCACACCCCCTGGGGGGGATCCCAGTGAGGAATCCATGCTGGCCGGCGCTTCCTTCCTGCCAAGCGGCTCTACAGGTGCGAGGGGGGGAGACTTGCATGCATTTTGCATGGGGAGAGGCACTTTGCACAGCCAGGCCTCTCCCACAGATCCCAGCCCAGCGTCCCGTGTGCAGCACGTCCACCCCGCTCCTCGTCCTGCTGCTTCTGTGCACCTTTCTGACTTGCCTGCTGCTTGTGGTTCACAAGTGCCTCTGTTGCTGCTTCTGAGGCAAGCCTTCCCCCTCACCCCAGGACCTAATCCTTTTAAGAGAGGATGCTTGAGATTGAACCTGGGACCTTGTGCAACTAGCCACCAGATGGGAAGACCAGCTGGGACAGGGGCCAGCCAGTGTACATGAGTTTTTATTTTTATTTCAGTGTCCCCCGACTTATTTAAAGGCCCACTGTTTTAAAAAATCCTGGCTATGCCCCTGATTGGGTAATGCAAGGGAAGCTGGCAAATCCCTTCTCTGAATTTACTCCATTCATGGTTCTTTTGGATTTAATCATTTTCTCACCTCAGTGATATCAAAACATACTGATTGTTCTGATATACAGTAATCAGTTTTGTGATGGAAGCTCAGGGTATAGTCTTATACTCTAGAAATCTTGACAGATACTATGTAATATATAGAACTTATATGATGTAACATCTGAGATACAGATTTTTCCACCTGGATATATGTTTGCATTTGGAAGCAAAGACCAATCTTGGTTCCTCATCACTATATATGTTGGAACTTTGTAATCTAAAGCAATGGAAAGGCTTAGTTGACCTAAAGTGCCCGTATAATATATTTTGCATGGAACTGTTTTAAGGATATATGGTATCTCAGTCCAGATTTGTCGTGGAAATCCTACTTCTAACGTATATGTTATACACTGTTTCAAGATAATATGTATCCCAGAATATTTTTACAAGAGTAGTTTAGAAAAATAAAATTACCTATTCTTCTATGGAAAATAAGCTAAGAATTTCATGGGATCTGAACTGGGCTCAATTTATTTGGCGTATAGTTTTCAGAAAGATGGCAGTAAAAGCATTAAAATATCCTGCATCTGTGTTCACATTAAATAGCAAAGACATATGCAGTGCTCTACTGCCAATATTGCAAAAATATTATCCTAGTCAGCAACACTGTGTAATAAATAGGTTAATTATTATTAATGCTTTGAGTTCCCACCCATTATAAAAACATTAATCATGATGAATTAATTTGTAATTAAGGTAGATGCATTATTCATTGTACATGAATTAGTATTTCAGGCCACCACCATGTTGTGGTTTTCACAGTATCTTCTGCAGTGTTCCAGAAGGGATGCCCATTCAACATTGTTGCCAACATTCATACAAGTTCATTTCTCTGTTTTAATTCGATGCCATTTTACCATCTGTCTCAACATTAACTGAGGCGAGAAAATGGTCAGTCTATTCAGTCTCATCCCACACTATCTGTCAGTCCCAAATGGTAAATCATAATAGACTGATTATCGAGTTGCTATATTTTTAATTTCTTCTAGGGCCATAATGCATGCTCCAGTACCACTGATTTTGATAAATGTTAGTCAGAAAAAGCATGAATAAACTAGTCAGCTTAACAGAGATTCTGCTCCAGTGCGGATGAGAAAATGAGTTGATGAGTTCAGTATATTTCATAATAGTCTTTATAATAATACTAAGAATAAGGCCTGTTGTAGAAATAAATACAACAAGCTCTAGAAAGAGTCTCTGGGCGGGTGCCCTGGCCTTGGTGTGGTGACCTCAGCAGCGTATAATGACACAGAGCCCACCATCTTCTATGGGGGAACTAACCCCTGCCATCTGAAGAGCAGCTGTAATTCTGAGGGATCTCCAACCCTCACCGGGAGATTGGCAGCAGTGGTTTCCCAGAAGGAAATGGCTGGTTTGGTGGGTGGAGTCTATGGTATTGTACCTGTCTGAGGTCCCATGCCTCCTGAAAGCTCACCCTCTCCAGGCTCCACCCCTCAAATATCCAGGAATTTCCCAACCTGGAGCTGGCAAACCCATCTCCTTCCCGGGCAATCTCAGTCCAGGCATTGAGTCATGGGACCGACCAGTCACAGGGCAGTCTGGGGTTCTGAAAGGCTTCACCAGGCACAGGGACCCCCTTCCTACAGTGGCATTGAAGATGTTAATCAATTTGCCCCATCTGGGTTCTTGGTCCTCCACCAGTCTCGGACAACTGGGTGGACATGTGTGGCATTGCTCATCTGAGATTCTTTTTCTTTTAAGGTGCTCCCTGCACCAAAAATCACCAGTGTTGTGTCAGCCTGACATGGGATGGCTATATGGCTGGTGTATTGTCTGCCTAACACATCAGCAGATACCCTGCCTGGCCTATTAGATGCTGTATCCAGCTGGGTGATTGAGTACTCCAGGTTGTTTGTCTTGGGGGATTTCAACATCCATGTCGATGATGCCAGGACCTAGTGATGTCCTTGGAGGCTCAGGGACTCTCCCAATTTGAATAAACATCCATGTATCAAAAAGGCCACATGCTGAATTTGATTTTTGGGAGAGGGATAAATGTAGATTTGATGGCTGTAGATGCAGTCCTATGGTCAGACCATTTCACCCTGAAGGTCTATCTGGGCAAACCAAATCCTCCCTGTTTTAGGTGGTGAGCATATTTATGCTCATCTGTGGAGCCTGATGGACCTTGAGTGACTTCAGGATGCTCTGTCGCATCCAATGCCCCCCTGGTGATTCATTGGATGAGCTGGTGAAGGACTGGTACCCCCAGCTCTCCAAAGCCATAAACGATATTGCCCCCTGCCCCAGGCACCCTCTCCACCCACAGGCCAAAGCAGCCCAGTGGTATATCCTGGAGCTACAGAGGATGAAACAAGAGCTGAGATGGCTAGAGTGAGTATGGTGGTGTACTCATGATGGAGCAGCAAGAACTTCTTATAGAATGTTTATGAAGCTCTATGAGATGGCAGTGAAGTCCACTAAGAGAGCATTCTATGCAGCCTCCATTGCATCTGTGAAGTTGTGCCCAGCTCAGTTGTTTAGAACAATTCAATCACTAACTTTGTTGCCCTAAGGCAAACAAAACAGTAGGGAATTTGATATTGGCTGTGAGGCATTTGTGACTTATTTCATGGATAGAGTCCCATCGCTCCACCAGGACCTCGCAACCACAGTTGATACAGTAAGAGAACTGGAAGAAAGAACTGGAAGACCCTTGTCCATCTTCAGGTCCATTGTTGGACCACTTCAACTGACTCTCTTAGGAGGATGTTTACAGGGTTTTGGCAGCTGTAAGGCCAACCACTTTCCTTCTTGACCCGTGCCCTTCCTGGCTGGTTAAAGCATCTGAGGATGGCACTTGGGTTCCCCTGGGGGAAATTACCAACTTGTCCCTCTCTTCTGGGACCTTTCCAGCAGGGTTGAAGGAGGCAGTGGTTTATCTGCTCTTGAAGAAACCAATATTGTACCCTGTGGTCCTGGCCAGTTACTGCCTATTTTCAAATTTTCCATTTCTGGGTAAAGTAATTGAGAGAGTAGCGACTGAACAACTCCAGGCCTTTTTGAATGATCCATCCATACTGGACCCATTCCAGTCCAGTTTCTGCTCTGGCCATGGGATGGAGATGGTGCTAGTCACCCTCACAGATGACCTCCAGAGACTTCTGGATCAGGGCAGGTCGACACTGCTGTTACTCCTTGATCTGACCGCAGCATTTGACACAGTCGATTACAGCAGCATTTGACAAACCACTTTGCCAATATAGGAGTTCGGGGGGGGGGATCTGTCTTACAATGGTTTTTTTTCCTTTCTCCATGATTGGGGACAGACAGTGGTACTTGGCAAGAGAGTCTCCCTGTAACACCCTCGAATATGGGGTGCTGCAGGGGTGATTCTCTTGCTGATATTGTTCAACGTCTACATGTGCTGCTTCACCCAGCTGATCCAGGGGGTTGGGCTGTGTTGTCTCCCATATGCAGACAAAATCCAGCTTTTCCTGTTGATGGATGGCTGCTCCGGACTCTGCTCCAGAGGATTTGACCAGGGCATTGGAGACCATGGCTGGGTGGTTGCAGCAGAGCCAGTTGAAACTTAATCCAATGAAGACAGAGGTCCTATACCTGAGCCAGGGGGGAGTTGAGTCAGGATTCAGTCTACCCAACTTGGATGGCACATTACTTGTGCCAGCCCAGAAGGTGAGGAACCTGGGGGTGGTCCTGGATACCTCGCTTTCTATGGAGGCCTAGGTTGCCACAGTTGCCAGGTCTTCCTTTTATCATCTTTGGCAGATCAGGCAGCTGGCTCCCTACCTCTCTGCCCAGGTCTTGGCTACAGCAACCCATGCAATGGTCACTTCCAGACTTGATTACTGTAACTCACTTGACACAGGCTTTCCCTTGTGGCTGATCCGGAAACTCCAGCTAGTGCAAAATGCAGTGGTGCACCTGCTGATTGCGTTGCCTGTGTGGGTGCACATTTGGCCAGTGCTACACCAATTGCACTGGCTTCCAATTGAGTACCAGATCCATTTCAAGGTCTGGTATTGACCTTTAAATCCTTCCATGATCTGGGACTGACATACCTGAGGGACTGCCTCTTCCCATATGTGCCCCTGAGAGTCTTGTGCTCTGCTGATCAAGATCTGCTGGTTGTCCCCGACCCAAGAGATGTCTGCTTAGCCTCAACCAGGGCCAGGGCTTTTTCTGCCCTGGTCCTGGCCTGGTGGAACATTCTCCTGGCTGAGATCAGGCCCCTGTGGCAGTTATTACCATCCCACAGGGCTTGTAAAACTGAGCTGCCTGTGCCACCACACCTTTGGCTGAGGAGGCAGGTGTTTAATAAAAGCTGGTCTCCTCTGCTGAAGCTCACCATCTCTACGTGGCCCAGATCAAGAAGACCTCAGAGCCCAGTGGCACCAGCTTGGAAACTATGCATATAACAGATAATGTGGCCTGTTTTTAAATAATGTGGTTTTAAACTGTTTTAATTATTTATCAATGTTGTATCTGATGTGTTTTAGAACCTATGTTGTGATCCATCCTGAGCCCACTTGTGAGGAGGGTGGAATATAAATGGAAATATGCAAATAAATATATAAGGACCCCCCCCCAGGCATTCACCAAGTGTATCTTCGATGGTTATTATACAGACATATTTTCCTTTCACAAACTTGAGGGTGATTTGGGCAGGCCGGGTCCTCATCCTGATAGCAAGAGTGGATGTTGGGTTATGGGGGTTTTGTGGGCATAGTGCAGTCTGCAGTCACCATTCCTATTTGTGGGCTGTCTTGTCCTTTATAGAATTTTTAGATTTCACCAGCAAGGGTTCACAGCTGGTTTCGGAGGTCCGGGTCCTGCAATACCTTGCTTCACTCAAGGGGCATGGCCTCACAGGACAACATGCATCCATTTGGCAACTATTTCCTTCTACATTAAAGCTTTGGGTTTCTCTGATCCTTGTGACTCTTTTCTCACCAAGAGAGCTGTCAAGGGATGGAGGAAGTACTCCCCTCTGTAGTCTGACACCTGTAAGCCCACCACAACACAGATCCTCACTAGTTTTATCCAACAACTCCCTGGTGTACGCTGGCCCGCTTTTGAGGATACCCTGTTTCATTCTGCCTTCGCTCTGGCTTTTGGGGGGCTTTCCTTTGTAGCAAATGGGTTGTGGCATCACATCTTGAAAACTTTGGTCAGACCCTGGCTGTGAAGGATATTTCCCTGCTGGGCTCCAAGCTCCATGTTAGGATCCATCAGTCCAAAACAGACCAAAGTGGGCAAGGCTTTGAAATTCTTCTCCACCCTGCCCCTTGGGTTTGCCCTGCCCTGTTCACTGCATGTCAGATTGTCTAGCAGTGAGGCCTTCCATTCCTGGCTTTCTCTGTGTCTGTACCTATGGGATCAGCCTTTCTAGATCCCAATTTGTTAGCGTGTTGCATGCATGCATCGTGGCTCAAGATCTCTCTGCATGGGATTATGGGTTCCATTAAGAACATAATAAGAGCCTTGCAGATTTAGAATAATATTCCATCTGGTCCATCTGAAAAATCCCAGACTCTTCAGCTTTTCCTCATAGGAAAGTTTGTCCAACCCACAATCATCTTGGTTGCCCTCTTCATTTCGCATTGGCACTGCCACTGAGGCTGCTAAACTCACCACCAGAGCAATGTAAGACCAGAAAAAATTATCACTGTGTGAGCCCCTCCAAAGGAGAAGCAATTTGAACCCATCCTCCATACTAACTCAGATAACTAGCCAAAAGGAGTTGCAGGATTGCCCAACAAATTCACTTCCAAGTTCACTCATATCTTGGGATATTTTCCTGGTTTCTTTGTTTTTCACAAAATGCCAATGGTACAAATGAAGATATAGCAATAAAAACTTCAGATGCACATCTATGCTCTGAATTCCAAGTTTATATATTTCCCAGACCCAACCAAATCCCATTTTGGTGAAGCAGAACACCAGTCTAAAGGGGAATTCCCATAGGCAGATGCACCATAACAGAACACAATATTGAGATGGGTATTTCCTGCAATGTTCCTCCTGGTATATGAGTTCTACATGATTTTTAAAAGTACAATACAGGAGAGTATGGGGGAGGGCATAGTTCTTTGCTGTAAGAAAAACAGTACCTTGAATTCAAACAGCAGCTTTAACTGTACTTTCCCATTATTTTCTTTTTCAAACCATACTGTTAGAGAAAGGTCTTACATTCCCACCTGGCAATTGCTTGACATAAATGAAAAGAATTTTAATTACTCCAAGAAAAGATGATTGATTAGAGCTGCCGGTGGTTAATTGTAGCTTCATTCATTTAGGACCTGACACAAGTGGTTATTTTTTAATTACAAAACCTTTAAGTGTTTTTGGAGGAAACGAAATAGAGTGGTACTATGCCAGTATTTGTTCTAGATGTATGTGCAGTGCTGGCTCAAGGCATATTGATGCCTGAGGCAGATAAAATGTTTGTTTCCCATCCACCATTCAGTTTGCATATCATCCTATGCTGAGTAACATAACATTGACATATTAAATGATACAGAGTGTTCTTATCTTAACAATGAAAGAGAACAGAAGTTTTTATAAAGTTTTATAAAAACTTAGAAGTTTTAAGCATCACTGCATTCTTCCTCAGCTACCAATGGTAGCATTCATAACCCACTTGGACTGACATATTTGGCTGCAAAAGCTAAATCATGCTGAAAACTTAGAAATAAGATTCATTTGCCTCTTGTAGTTCATGGCCTTTAATCCAATGTTCACAGGACTTTCCCCCCATATATTTGCCTCCCCCCCTACAGTGTTTCTTCCTCATGGATCACTGCCTTGATGTGGCGAGGGGGCTTGCATGGTTTGATGAAGCTGTGGGCTATGCCATGGAGGGCCACCCAGGACAGACAGGCCACAGCAGAGAACTCAGACAAAGCGTGATTCACTGGAGAAGAAAATGGCCACCCACTCCAGTATTTTTGCCAAGAAAACCCCATGGACAATAACGAAAGGCTAAAAGATATGATGCCATAAGATGAGCCCCTCATGTTGGAAGGTGCCCAATATGCTATGGGGAAGAGCAGAGGGCAAGTACAAGTAACCCCAGAAAGAGTGAAGCGGCTGGGCCAAAGCCGAATGGACACTCAGTTGTGGATGTATCTGATGGTGAAAGGAAAGTCCAATGCTGCAAAGAACAATACTGCATAGGAACCTGGAATGTAAGATCTATAATTCAAAGTAAGCTTGATGTGGTCAAAAATGAGATAGCAAGACTGGACATCTTGGGAATCAATGAACTAAAGTGAAAGAGAATGGGTGAATTTAACTCAGAAGACCATTATATCTACTACTGTAGCCAAGAATCCCACACAAAAAATGGTGTGGCCTTTATAGTCAACAAGAGAGCGAAAAAGGCAGTAATGGGATACAATCTCAAAAATGACAGAATGATCTCGGTCCGAATCCAACGCAAACCATTCAGCATCAAAGCAATGAAAGTCTATGCCCCAACCACTGATACAGAAGAGGATGAAGTGGACCGATTCTATGAAGGCCTACACCACCTTCTAGAACTAACACCAAAAAAAGATGTCATAGGGGACTGGAATGCTACAGTAGGAAATCAAAAGGTAACTGGAGTAATGGACAAGTTTGGCCTTGGAGAACAAAATTAGGCAGGGCAAAGACTAATAGAGTTTTGTCAAGAGAACATGCTGGTCATAGCAAACACCCTCTTCCAACAACCTAAGAGGTGACTCTACACATGGAAATCACCAGATGGGCAACACCGAAATCAGATTGACTATATCATTTGTAGTCAAAGGTGGAGAAGCTCTATACAGTCAATAAAAACAAGATCTGGAGCTGACTGTGGCTCAGATCATGAGCTACTCATTGCAAAATTCAGACTTAAACTGAAGAAAGTTGGGGAAACCACTAGGCCTGTAGAATTCGTAGAGATATTTTATGTACAGATTTTAACTAATTGTTGCCAATAGAACAGACCAATTTTACTTTCTAATGACATTATTTTAAAGCTTTTATTCTTGACTTGTACTGGTCATTGGCTGAATAAATAATTGATTGATTGACCTAGATCACATCCCTGATGAATATACAGTGGAGGTGAAGAACAGATTTAAGAGACTAGATTTGATAGAGTGCCTGAAGAACTATGGACAGAGGTTCGTGACATTGTACAGGAGGCAGCAATCAGCACCATCCTAAAGAAAAAGAAATACAAGGAAGCAAAGTGGCTGTCTGATAAGGCTTTACAAATAGCAAAGAAGGAAAGTGAAAGGCAAAGATGAAAAGGAAAGATTTACCCAACTGAATGCAGATTTCCAGAGAACAGCAAGGAGAGATAAGGAGGCTTTCCTCAATGAACAATGTCAAGTAATAGAGGAAAACAATAGAATGGGAAGGGCTAGAGATCTCTTCAAGAAAATTGGAGAAATCAAGGGAACTTTCCATACAAAGCTGGCCATGATAAAGGACAAAAACAGAAGCAGAAGAGATTAGGAAAAGATGGTAATAATACACAGAAGAACTATACAAGAAAGACCTCTATGCCCTTGACAACAATGATGGTGTAATCACTGACCTCGAGCCAGACATCCTGGAATGCGAAGTCAAATGGGCCTTAGAAAGCATTACTAGCAACAAAGCTAATGGAGGTGATGATATCACAGCTGAGCTATTCAAAGTCTTAAAAGAAGATGCTGTTAAAGTGCTGCACTCAATTTGCCAGCAAATTTGGAAAACGCAACAGTGGCCACAGGATTGGAAAAGGTCAGTATACATTCCAATCCCAAAGAAGGGCAATGCCAAACTATTCAAAGTCTTAAAAGAAGATGCTGTTAAAGTGCTGCACTCAATCTGCCAGCTAATTTGGAAAACACAACAGTGGCCACAGGATTGGAAAAGATCAGTTTACATTCCAATCCCAAAGAAGGGCAATGCCAAGGAAATGTTCAAACTATTGCACAATTGCACTCATTTCACACGCTAGCAAGGTCATGCTAAAGATCCTACAAGCTAGGCTTCAGCAGTATGTGGATAGAGAACTTGTAGTATGAATGGGAATATAAAGATTTTTATATATAGGTTTTTCCTTCTTGATTGTTCATATTCATATTTCTCTGGTTTTTATAGATTTCGTTTCTACAGCCCACGGCACAGCCGTTGGGCTGGGGGAGCGCCTTTGCCTCCCTGCTGGATGAGGCAGGCTGGGATTT
>NW_015175424.1:335813-336961 GCF_001447785.1 Gekko japonicus
CTCAAGAGCATATTAATTATGCACAGTTGATCTGCCTGAATTGCCAGGCCAGCCTAATTCATCGAAAACCCACAAGCTGGGGGGTTAGCCTGCGTGCATGGAAATGGAGACCATTATGGTCTACAGGGGTAGCGAGGTGAGCTTATGGCTCCCACTGCTGACTCTCTTGAAAGAAGCCAGGGATCAGTGGATGAGCTCTGCTTGGTGTGTCCATGGTTCAATCCCCGGCATCTCCAGTCGGGCTGATCCCGGGGAGCCAGTCTGATTGCCAAACCCATGGGGGGTGACCATCAGTAGTGTGCGTTGGCAGCACATCCAGTTGATAACCTTGGTCATTGCTGGTGTGTTATGGAATTACGGTTCTGGCCCCTAGTCACCACCTTATGGCTCCCTGCTTGCAATTTTAACTGGGAAGATATAAGGTTCACCAGGTAATAGCATGGGGTTGAATGCTGAGGGACCAAGCGGCAGGGATCTCCTTCATTTTGTGATGCCCATTGGATGGGCACTGTGACCCAAGGGCCTAGCTATAATTTTAATAGGCCTTTTAGAATGGGGTGTTAACCATTTGTCTTTTGTTGTAGAGCGTACACCTCATTGAGGGCGAACGAGGATGGTGCACCAACAGCCCAGACCCTGGTTTCATTTTCTGTTTACAGGGCCCCCGGAGTTGCAACAGCTACAGACAGCACGTAAGGTCATGCTCAGCAAGCAGGGCCCTGCACAACTTACCTTCTGGCTTGTGTTCAGCAGCAGGTCGGACGCCACGGCTGGCCCCCCCTCGGCGTGGGGTTTTTTCCTCTGCTTCCGGGCTATAGGAAAGGGGCTGCGGCAATGGAATTAGGCTGGGGAGCACTCCAGCTTTTTTGGCCAAGATGGGGTTTTGTTATCCCAGGCTGGGTTCCCGCTAGGCTGAGGGGTGGGGGCTAGGCACGGTTGTCGGCCTCCGGCTCACATGTTTTGTCTTTGTTCAGGCGGGATGGATCCAGAGCGAACTGTGGAGGCAGCGGCCATGTTCGCCATAGCTTGGGACCAGAGTTTAAGGGGGGTCTTTGCTCAAGGGACCTTGCAGCTAACAGGAGTATTGCCCCAGACGTGCAGGTCTGTACATGGCTGATTCGACATAAAGGCTGTCGGCCAGGCTTCCT
>NW_015175425.1:0-7125 GCF_001447785.1 Gekko japonicus
CTTCTCCTGCTACCTTCAGTGTTTCCTAACAGTATTGACCCTTGTCTTCTCATGGTGTGACCAAAGTTTAGCCTCAGTTTAGCCATTTTAGCTTCTCGGGAGAGTTCAGGTTTGGTTTGATCTACAATCCACTGTTTTGTCTTTTCAACGGTTTATGGTATCCACAAAACTCTCCTCCAACCCCACATTTCAAATGAGTCAACGTTCTTCCTGTCAGCTTTCTTCCTTTCCAACTTTGAAACCCATACATAAGTCATGGGGAATACTATGACATGGATTAATTTCACCAGTGACACATCCTTACATTTAAGAATCTTTTCTAGCTCCTTCGTGGCTGCCCTTCCCAGTCTCAATCTGGTTCCCCTTTCTTGGTTGCAGTCTCCCTTTTGGTTGATGATAGGGCCAAGAAATAATTTCAATTTTGGTCCAAGCTATGTATTTTAAGAAGTCATTTGTCCTGAACTAAGTTACAGTCATATCAGGAAAGGTGGGAGGACAGTTTTGGCCAATAACGGCCCCGGTCACACGGGCCGGATATCGCGGGGGGGAGGACATGGGCCGGATATCGTGGGGGGGAGGCGTGACTGTTTGCCCCGCAGCGAAATAACATGCAAGTGCACGATCAGGTGTCCCCTCACGGTCGCATCGAGGTCCCGTGGTTAGGGGGGAGGTGCCGAACACAGAACACACCAAAGAAGCAGTGCGGTGCGGCAAACGGCGTTGTGTTGTTGTTTTTTAACCTGAAGTATGCGCATGCCCCGTTGGGTGCTTGTGCGCATCCCTGGAGACGTCGGAAAAAAACAAACCTTTTTGCAATGGGGCATGGGCGGGCGCCAGATGCCAACAGCAACGCGATCAGCCGCCCGCACCGCGGTTTCCGGAAACTAGTACCTCTGAGGTACTAGTTTTTAACCGCGCATCTTCGGAGGGAAGCCTCGGGTTCGCCACGGGAGCTTTACACTTCCCAGATGTGGTGGTGAGATCGCACCTGGAAAATCCGCCTACCTTCCGTCGCAGTAGCGTGGCTACTGCTCCGTGTGACCGCAGCCAATGTTTGGTTGAGCTAGCAGCCCATCTTGTTAAAACAGAAGGTGAAGACTCCCTTTTAAAAAAATACTTCTGTACTTAATATTTTATCGGTTTAAAAGGGAGGTATGAGCCAGAAGAACCTCAGGACTCAACAATTTTTTATTGCAGTTCCCAAGCTGATGATTTGAATTAAGTTTTGGTTTCTCCAGTGTGGTCACAGTGACTACATATGGCCACCAAGGACTTTTTCGCCAACCCCAAAATACTGGTTTGTTTCATTTATTTGGATAGGATTAGAGCGTTTTTGGTCACAGGTAGCAGCAACAGCTCAAGGGCAATCTGGGAAACACTTCCAATGATTTATTAGAAGTAGGATATGGTGGCAAGTTATTTTCAGAGCTTTCTAGAGAAGCATGTATTGGTAGCTTTGGTGACCAAATAAGTATGCCACGCACCTTTCCATGGCAGATTCCAGTAGTGGAGTATCATTTAAAGACAATTGCTATGGAATTGGTCCTGAAATGAAACTTCTTAAAGAAAATATGTAAGAAGTTTCAAACAGTAAATAAGTGAAATTTCTCTGCTGGGTTCCACTTGACACTGCCAGCAAATGTTGCCTACAGTTGTAATAAAATTTTGTTATGGGGGATTTCACATACCCTGTAATTAATTATTTTGTTTGTGTACATGTGTGTGTGCGTGTGTGTGTGTGTCATCAACCCCCCCCCCCGGCACCTGATATTCTTTAACCCTCCATGTTGCTATTCCTTGTGCTGAGTTTTAGGTTTCGGGTGGTTTTTGTTTTTGTTTAGTATGAAATAAAACATGGCTACAACTTCTGCATTGTGATTCATTTGAAACCGTGTGATAACGTGCTGCCCATGAGAACCAGTTGTTTTGTTTTGGGGTGAAAACAGGGGCCTCTTTTGAGGTTGCATTACTACTGGCAGCCAGTTCACTTTTCTTTCTTACTCATAAAACATTTGGAAAATAACTTCCCAATCTCTATAGGCCTTACACAAATACAGTAGGCATACTCTAAATATTGAAGTGAGAATACAGGCTGCTCTAAATTGAAGGTCAGGCCCCTGACTGATCCTTAAGCTGCTTATTCTTCAGCAATTCCCCCTGATTTGAGGGCAATTTACTACCAACTAAGCACCAGAGCCTTCCTTCACACCCCTATTGCTGTATGGGGAGGGGGGCCTTAAGATATTTTTTCCAACTTAGCAAATGAAGAATGAAAGTTGCATCTTACACAGTAAGACAAGAGAGTCCTAGAGAGATGTTTTGTTAAGGAGCATTGGAATTAATATGCTTTTATTTATAATTTTTAAAAGTGTGCAGTTCTGTAAACAAAATCTTAGTGCCTGCTCTAGGGATTTCTTACATCACAGAACATTACATTAACAGAACCATCTATTTTAAAGGATGGTCTTTTATTCCAGAATTAAGTGATCTATATTTTTCAATTTTTTTTAATTATCATCTGAAAACTGACAAAACTAATCCTAGAGAAGTTAGACCTGTCCATGACAATCATTCAAAAAAATGGCATCTACTGTCAACATCACGAGGCTGTTTTTTAAAAAAGAATTTTTAGAAATGTGACCGCATTATATTAAAAAATAGTATTTAGCCCCAAAATACTAGTTCAAGGTCAAGGAAAGAGTTATTACTATGAATGGGGAGGAAGTATTTTAAATTCATTTTAATTCATTTAACAGATATACATCTGTTGGGAATGACTTTTCAAGCTCTTTTCCATTATACGTGTGCTCCAAGAAAATAGGATGATCGCAAGGCAACCCGTTAATTTTTACTCAGTTTCTCCAAATCAGTTTCAAGTAACCTCAATAAACCTTTGCATAGATTACAAATAATCCTGAAAGGACAGTGTGACTGGAGCAGGCATCACACAGGAAACCTGCTGCCTCTCGAATACCAAATTTAAATTTGAGACAGGGTGATGTATCATATGATGCTCTCAAAAGGTCTAGCCAATCCAGTTGTCTTTTATGCCTGATGACTCCGTGGAAGAGGAACTCGATTACAAGAGAAGGAAATACTTGGTATTTACGAATCCATCAAAATGCTATTCCAAATGTATCCTATTAGAAGAATATGGACTAAAGGGAGGAATGTATGTAATATATTATTGGGTCGATGCAGCCCATCACGTGCAGAATGCTCATGTTGTAGGGGTCTCTGTAGGGGGTAGCAGAATGCGGTGTGGGATGGGAGGCTCCTGTAGCTCTGTCTCACTTGCATCATTTGCTCAGTCAAGGAGTCTACTCTTGGAGCTGTTATTGGAGGGTACTGGACTGAGCTCAAAAGTAATAAGGATTATGTGATCTTTGTGGATAGGTGTAAAAAAAAAATCTCAAAATTATAAAGATGCTTAGCTGCAGACTGTAAGGTCAGTAGCTCGGCAGTTCAAGACCCGAGTTTGCCACATGATGGAGTGAGCTCCCGTCTCTAGTCCCGGCTCCTGCCAACCTAGCAGTTCGAAAGCAAGAAATTGCAAGTAGATAATTAGGTACTGCTTCGGTGGGAAGGTGTCATGGGCGCTGATGAGGGGGTGCTCCCAGTAGGCCAGATACTTTGAGGCATGTTTGGTCCTGTTCACATAGAAGCAACCCTAGAGGTGCATATTAAAACTTAGGAGACCTAGCCCATAAGTGAGTATATACTGGCGGCTTTATGGTCCATATATTATGCTATGTATTTATATTCTTTATTCTAAGGAGTTACTCTCTTTTACAGAGAAGTTGAATAATATCATCCTGTTAAGAAACTGGTATGAGACTTCCTATGTAGGTAAGATACATGAGACTCTGTGTAACAGTGATTATATATTGTTATTAAGCATCATTGTTTAGAAGCTATATTGTTATAAAGCATTGCTGTATTTTATACTTTTACAATTTTGTACTTCTATAGTTCTTTGTTCCTGAGGAAGGACCAGGAGTCTGAAACACTATAAACTACCTAGGAAAAGTGTTGGATATCTTCTCTGGACTTGACTGTTTCCCTGTGAGACAGAGTGGGAAAGCATGTAAAAGGACATGTATTGTGTATGCAGGTTTTCTGCCATGTAATTGTTTTAGTATCTTTGTTGATTTATTATGGTTAACAACCATTTTCAAACATAGTACTTTGTTACTGACTTCTTAGCATCTTTGCAAGAAGGCAGTACCAAAGTCCGTGATGCTGATAGTCTTTCCGGCATCTAAAATAATAGCTAAAGCCACCAATTTGTACCTATAATGAGAAGGAATTATAGCTAGCTTTTGGTTCTCCTCCCCCATGAAGAGATTAAGGGTGTGGTATTTAAGATAGCATGTCAGCTGCTAATGATTGCAGGCAAGGATCATATTGGTATATCTGAGAAATACACCTGTGTAATGTCTCGCTGGCACTGGTTGGTGCATGTTATGGTTAAAAAAGACTGTAATGGTTTGAAGTTCTAAATTTATTAGGGGGGGAGGGGAAATTGATTACAAAACTAATTGTCCGGGCTGGTAGCCAAATGAACACTAACTCTTCATCCTTCATCTAGAGGCACAGTACCGCCCCACACCAAGGCCCCACCCCGTGAACATGACAATCTCCCTACCACTGTCTGATGGATACAGCCTTGAAAACATTTGACAGTTGCTGATTCCCACCAATTCACATTGTCTTATCTGAACAGGTTTTGTCGTGACCACGGCCAGAGCGAGATAAACACCAGAACTAGAAAGTAACGTGTATTTTGTTGTGTCTGCCATAATCACTGGGCAGACTGCTGATGAGCCCAAGACAAAGCACACCCTCTGACACAGCATGAAGATCGACAGCTCAGGCAATGCATCGCAAGGTGTCTACCTCTGCAGCAACTCTGAATGTCCACCCGTGCCCTCTTTCTCCCTTTGCAGTAACATGTGCATTTTGATTTTCTACTGTTGTTTGCTAGCACAGGAACAACCTCCCATGTAAACGTTGTTGTTAGCTCTGCCCCCATTGGCATGTCCCGTGAGTAACCCATTTCTTTTAGGTCACCTACGGCCACCATCAGGACCAGGGAGTGCTACAGACCTGAGCTAGGATCCCACTTTGGATGGAATCTGTCAGCATACAACATGTGTACATTTTATAGTAGCTAATTTCAGGATACCAATCTGCTACCTGCACATAGATATACAACCATACAACACACACATGTCTGGTTGACCTGGACTGATGTTTTTGATGTTGTATCTTCACTGTATCTGTCTTCTAAAGCGAATTAATGTTTCTGACCTGGGTTTCTTTTTGGTTAACTGGGAAGTAACATTGATTACAATCTCCTTGCCTCCTGACTGACACCAAAAGAACCGAGAAGAACATCTATGGCTGTTGGGTGGTACTGATACAAGAGCATTCCCCTTGTGCCAGGGGACAGCTCCTTGCACCAAAGAAATGTTCCACCACTAGCAGATCAGAGCTGCAAGATCCAGCCCAATAAGCTTCAGTGTTAAATAGACTTCATGGGCTGTGGTCACACACATTAAATAATCCACTTTCAGTCCATTTCCAATGCACTTTCCAACTGGACTTTGCTAGTTCACACAGTAAAATCCAGTTGGAAAGTGCATTGAAAGTGGATTGAAAGTGGGTTATTTAGTGTGTGTGACTGCTGATGTGGTTATTTTTTTTAAATGAGAGCCCCTGCTTTAATTTACAGCAAATGAACACATGAAGCTGCCCTATACTGAACGAGACCCCCTGTCCAACAAAGTCAGTATTGTCTACTCAGACTGGCAGTGACTATCAAGGGCAGGGATGTCAAACATGTGGCCCGGGGAACAGATCAGGCCCCCGAAGGGCTTCTATCAGGCCCACATTGGAACTGGCCATCTCCTGCTTCCAGTTCTGTTGCTGCTGCTGCATCATAGCTTGCTTCGCCAGACTCTCTCCATCGCTCAGCCATTTCATGTTTTCCCCTGGGTCCTAGACTCAGAACTCTGAGCATGAGATTTCTGTGGTGAATGTCGATAAATCAAAAGTAGGTTTGCAGCTTACAGATGCACACTTGAACAGCACAGACATGTTGATGCAATAATTCAAAGCGAGAGGTGTCAGT
Organism: Gekko japonicus; assembly: GCF_001447785.1. Taxonomy (NCBI): domain Eukaryota; kingdom Metazoa; phylum Chordata; class Lepidosauria; order Squamata; family Gekkonidae; genus Gekko; species Gekko japonicus. The sequence goes on from NW_015175425.1 coordinate 6,137, forward strand.
TATCAGACACTGCTAAATAAAACATTGCAAGAACGCTAATGTTTTAAGCATGCTTTTATTTTAAGTAAAAACTACCTTTGTGTTTGTGTCCTTTATAAAGTTTATATCACCGCTGCCTGGCATTACATTTTATGACACACATGGCCCGGCCCAACAAGGTCTCATTTATGTCAGATCCGGCCCTCATAACAAATGAGCTTGACACCCCTGCTCTAGGGTCTCCGGTAGAGGCCTTTCACATCACCTACTACCTGATCCTTATTGGAGATGCTGAACCTTGAACCTTCTGCATGCCAAACAGATGCTCTACCACTCAGCCACAGCCCCTCTCCAAAGGCTTTTGCTTTGTGTGGGGATCTGCAACGATGTACTGAAGGAGAGAAAGGGAAAAGACCTCCTTCATGTTCCTTCTCTTTTTTTTTTCTCCTTCTTCCAAAGAATCAATCGACGGGGATCAGAGAAAGCTACCCAAGAGCAGGGTCCCCTCTAAGATGAGTTAGTGTGAGCTAGCTCATAGGTTTTCATCCTCTGGCTCACACATTTTTGTCTTAGCTCAGGAAGGAGGGCTCCAGAGCAAACAAACATATGCCGTAGCCAAATCGCTTGCTCACAACTTTAATGCCCGTAGCTCACAAAGTAGAATTTTTGCTCCCAAGACTCCACAGCTTAGAGGGAGCATCGCCCAAGAGCCTGATTCCCTCTTTCCTCCCAAGTCATGATTACTTCTCCAGCAGATGACAGCATCCTTCCCTCTGTCCCTGAAGTGACAGGGGTAAGGGAATTGAGCTCAGCGAAATCATGCCTTGAGGAACAGTTTGGCTCGATGTCATGCTTTTCTGCTCCTCGTCTTTGCCTTCTTTCTTCATTACGGAGGACATCTGCATGGGGGAAAGAGCTGCTTGTTTCTTAAATACTCATCTGTTCTCATTCTGCCCCTTCACTGGAGGCATTGGTACAGCTGTCAAAGAAATGCATTTGATGAATTTAAT
>NW_015175425.1:7141-10972 GCF_001447785.1 Gekko japonicus
TTTCCCTCTTCTCAACTTGTTCATTAGCAGCTTACGGGGTTTTCCATGTGCCGGTTGTTCAAAATTATTCCCCAAATACTTTCTGCCAATGATTATCCCTCTCGGAGTGTTCAGTTGTGAAGTTTTGAGACTGAAAAAAAAAATTCTTGGGGGGCAGAGGAGGACTAGAACTGGAATCAAAGCCAGCTTTCTCGGGACCTCAGCAACACTGCACATGGCAGAAAGACTCATCCCTAAAACACCACCTATCTTGGCTACCCTATATAACTAGGGGCCCCGATCCAGCTCTAGTTATGCTTTTCGTTACAACTGTCAATTGGTCTCCAATGGGAATCCACGTCTCAATCTGTAAGAGAGAGACATCTGTCGGATTCAGCGGGGACCTAACAGATTTGGCTGTTGTCAAAGTAATTCTCATTTTCTCCACATAATTACCGTTCTGCAGTATTCTTCGCGAATGATAGAAGCCATGAAAACTGGGACATTTACTCTTCCTGCCAAGACTGTTAGTACTGTCTTATCACCAAAAATAGCCAACAGCTTTCCACTTTGTGCTTTGTTCCAAACATGGCAGCCCGACAGAACCGGCAAGTCTCACGTTTTCCTCCATCTTTGCCACTAAAGCTGCTGTGGTTATTTCTTCTTCACAGTATTTCTCCACATCCAGAAAAAACTCATCCATGGGTGCGATCATGCGTACCAAAAGTGGCAGCAATGGTGCGATTCCCCTGTGGTGTGGAGGGGTGCAATCAGATAGAAACATCTGTCCAGCATCCTGGAGTCATCAGCAGGGTGTCTTGTTGCACCACAGGAGCATGGGAAAAAGTAACCGGGGAAAGGCTACTATTATCCGGAACTGCGGGGCATGCAGGCAGAAGTCTGATCATGGAAACACATGTCATTTTGGCCTGGGGAAAACAGCCTCGCTTCCCACCCGCGTTTTCTTTCTCGTGTGACTGCAGCCCATGTCTTCTATCATTGTCAGTTTCCAACACGGGTCTTGAACGAACGTGGAACCATTTCCCCACTCCTTATGCTGCATTGGTAGTGGAGCACTCCATCTACAGCAGGCAGGTCCTTGAGAAGAAGAGTCTTCTTACTATCTTCTGTCACATGTATCTTTTGTGCCAATAGGTTTCCTGGTGCCCATTTACTTCTCCCCAAAGCACAAAAAACCAATCTTTGCTTCGATCTCATTGGGTCAAGAGGTGCTTGAGAGGAAGCCAGGAAACTTCACCTTTGTGCCAGCAGGTACCACCTATTCGGAAACAGATGCAACTTGCAACATTTTGTGACTGGCCCAAACTCCCATTTCGGCCATTTTATGGTGGCACCCACTAAGTGGTCTCAAAGTTCCAGAAGTGCCCACAGATTGATTGTGGACTCCTATTTTATGTTCTCTCTCTCTCTCTGACAGCCAGCACATGGTAGTGGTTAAGAATGATGGATTCTAATCTCAAGAACCGGGGCTTGATTCCCCACTTTTCCACACGAAGGCTGCTGGGTGACCTTGGGCCAGTCACAGTTCTTCTCAGAGCTCTCTCAGCCTCACCCACCTCACAAGATGCCCATTGTGGCAAGAGGAAGGAAAGGCAATTGTAAGCCACTTTGAGATTCCTTAGGTAGAGAAAAGCAGAGTATAAAACCCAACTCTTCTTCTCTCTTTCTGTCACACTTACACACAGACAGACACAAACATGAATAGTAATAGCATTCACTCCTCTTTTCCTCTTCCTCTCAGACCTAGGTTCTTGACTGTAAAAGAGCACGACAGACACCCTGTGAGGTGGGTGGGGCTGAGAGAGCTCTGACACAAACTGCTCTTTTTCAAGGACAGCTGTGCCAGAGCTTGTGACTGACCCAAGGTCACATCAGCAGGTGCAAGTGGAGGAGTGGGGAATCAAACCCGGTTCTCCCAGATTAGAGTCCGCACACTTAACCACTACACCAAAGAGGGAATGTGTCTGGAAATGAAAGTCTGTATTTTTGGCCTTAACTGTAGGAGGAATCCGTGTTGACAATTGGTTCTCTTTTACCTGCTGCCAGGTGTGTAATGTTATATCATGCATTTTTGCAATGTGTATGTTTGCAGATCACATCTTCTCTCCATGTGCATGGCTAATTCTACCACTTCCTCACTTTCCCAGTGTTTCAACTGCTTTTTTTGGTACAGGTTTTTGTGATGCTTGACACAACTATGAACATCAGTCTACCACCATAAGAAATTAATGAACTAACTCAGTGCAGACGACTCTGTAGTGCTTCCACATTAAATAGGACAACATTTCAATCCCACCCCCCCAAATCCATCATCCCTAGCTCTGTGAAGCATTGGGAAGGGAAAATGAGGAGGCATTGGTGCAAATGCCATAACATCACTTCTGTCAGAGTGGCTTGAGGTGACGTTGCTGCACACATGGCATTCTAGGAATTTCCCAAATCTCTGTGGTATTTACCAGAAGCACCACAGAGGTCCCTATTTCATTTCTGGATGCTCAAATAGAAGGAATATCAGAGCTTTTCTGACACTCCCCCTCCCCAGAATTTGCTCACAAAAGGGTCCTAGAGATTGCCAGCATAGGGCTGGTTCCCATTATATTAAACCACTTTCATATATGCATCAATGCATTTACAGCAAAACATTACTCCAAATCATAGGTAAGGCACTGCTAGTTTTAGTTTTATTTAGTTTTATTTATGGCCGAAACCAGCAATTGACATTTAAGACACAACAAAATTAATAGTAAAAACACCTGCGAATAAAAGTAAAAGATGCTTAAAAACAGCAATAAAATACATTATAAAATTCTTAAGAGATAGACAATTAACAGTAAGATGATTAACATTTAACTTGCTGCATTATTATAGATTTTGTAATTCTTAAAGCATTCCATCCATATCTAGCCACTTGGTGTGTTACCTCCAAGTGCCTATTCACAAGGAGATTTTTTCATAATAAGAATTCTTTGCCTACTAGTGAGAGGTAAGGACTTTGAGAGTGGAAGTGATTTACGGAGATTATTATAGGCTTTACAGTTGAACATAACATGTTCTAAATTTTCAATGCCCTCCTTACAGCAGGGGCATATGCGTTCCTCATGTGGGATATTCTTGTACTTCCCCTCTGTATTTGCTAGAGGAAGAACATCCCAATATATAAGTGTAAACGTTCTCCTGTATTTATGATTTGACAGGTGGTGAAAATAGGCCATAGGACTTACTCTGTTGATGGGGTCAAAAAGTGTGTGCCATTTCTCTGTTCTACCTATACCATTCTGCCTATCAATATCTGTAATCCTCTGTTTTATCAATTCTCTAGCTTTGTCACAGGCCGAGTTCAGACTGGCAGTTTGCCCCGATATATGCACATTTCAGAAACATTCCACAACCAGATTAAATGGGCCATTCACAAAGGGACATCTGTCCTGCGTTCTCCAGCCGTACTCAACCCGTCTTGTAACACTTCGCTCCTGAGTTTAAAAGATACCTGATGAAAGTGGAATCAAACCCTGGAAAGCACAATTATCCCACGTCCATCCTGCTTCCAGGAAATGTGAATGCCAAAAGCCATATCTCCAGATTACAAAAAAAGAAAGCCGTGCCTTACAGCCGTGTCTCCGGGCCAACAGTGTGAATGCGCCCTTGCACCTCCTCCCGGTATGCTCCCGCATCAGTTGCTGCAGTGTGAAAACCTGGAACAGTTTGTTACGACTCTTTTTGACCACCACTCCCTCCCGCTTCAAACTGCCAGTCTGAACTCAGCTATAGGCTTTGTCATAGGGAACACAGATATTGTTTTGTGAGGCCAACATTATTTATTTATTTATTTAT